>NC_039366.1:8144799-8444799 GCF_003573695.1 Papaver somniferum
GGCGGTGGTGGGCGGTGGTGGTGGTAATCGGTGGTTGGTGGTGGTGGTAATCGGAGGTGGTGGTGGTGGTAATCGGCGGTGGTTGTTGGTGGTGGTGGGAGGAGGTGGTGGTTATATATATGTGTGTGTGGTTATTAGGTTGGTTTTAAATTAAATTAGGTTAAGGGTAGGTTAGTCATTTCAACATTTTAGGACACCCCTTATCACTATAGGGAAGGTGGCCTAATAAAACCATGGTCCCCTCAAAAAAATCATGATCCCTAAAAAATCATTCTATCAAAAATGTACAAATCCCATGATTGTTAATTAAGCCAAACACATTAAGCTTAAATCATCAATTTCTGTTGAAGTTTTGAATAACATGAGTTGCAACATTAAATATCCCCTCCTTTAAAATGCTAAGTCATATGAGTCCCAACGTTGCACGGTGAGCGTGACACTCCCTTAAATTAAATTAAATAATTTTTTTGACATTAATAAACTTGGTGAGGACACTTGACGAGACTCTGTTGGTGAAAACATGAATTATACTTCATTTACACCTTGTATTTAACTGACCGTTTATAATACTGTTAACAAAAATGTGAATATACAACACTGTGAATTTACACCTAACTAATTACTTACATTTGGTTTACACCAAATACTTAACTGGACGTTACTAACGCCAGTTAGGTAGACAATACTAATTGTGACCTGTCTTGATGGATCTAGAGACCCAGCAGCAATAAATTGGCAATTGATTTTTGCAATCTAATGTCGAGCAATAATATTGGATTATACTATATATTATCTTTTTTCCTTTGTGAAGTGCTACGGAAGTGAGTCCTCACTACCTACAAACTCGTGGCTTTCAATTCTTTCGTATCCCAATTGATATAACCAGTAGCGGGTGGAGCATTAAATATAGTAACAACCATCAGGGACACAAGATGATAATTCAGCCAAATAATTAGAGTTTGAACCGGTAGGGCATAGTAACTACCAAATTAGGTACGCATACGTATAATTATAATCACTCCCTCCGTCTCTAAAAATGGGTTTGTTTTTTTATTTGGGCAAGTCAAAAAAATAGGTTTGTTTCTACGTATGGAAAGTCAAATGTTATGATTTTACTCGTATACTCATACATGGATCACTTCCCTTTCTCACTTTTTTTTTTCTCTTAATACAAAATTAGGACCACTTCTTTCTCTGATATCAAATGAGTGGGGACTAAATGATAGATTAGGAAAAACATGAAAAAGTGGCTACAATGATTAGTTTTTCTAATTTTTATGAAAATCAAACAAGCCTATTTTTTAAAAACGGAGAAAATTAATATATAATTTGGCGTCTCTTTTGTGAAGTGAAAATGCGGAGTTATCCGACAAAAAAACCGATGATAATCCGGTGAGACCCTATAAGAAGATAATTGAGAATTAGTATCGTGTGACACTCTTGCAAGTATTTTTCTCTTTCATTATTTCTTAACTAAACGAATCCAGTTCACCTTGATACCAACAAACCCAATATATTTCTACATCCTCTCTAACCTTGTAACTCTTGTTGAAATGGATTCTAAAGATCAACAAGGAGAAAGGAAAGCAAGTGGTGCAAAAATATTAGAGAGATTGGTGAAGGGAGAAATTGGAGATGAGGAATTGAAGGAGCTCATTAGAATTCGGTTGGAAAAGATTTTGCAATGGGGTTACAAACCCACTCCCCAAGACCAACTCGCTTCCAATATGGACTTCATAAAAGGTTCATCTCTTGCATGCATGCTCTCTAAGATTCGCATCATTTTATTTGCGTTATGCATATATATAGAGATAGGCATAATACTAATTGGTCATGGTTTTGCTTTTGTAGCTTTGAAAGAGATGAACATGTCAGGAGACACGGAGGCTGTGAATATCGAGCTATATGAATTACCTTCAGCTTCTGTTCAAGCTTCTCTTGGAAGCACCCTCAAACAAAGGTTTTTAAAATCTACTCATCTTGTGAAAGTGATTAGAATTTAAAGTCTACTCATCTTGGGATTATTCTTTTTGTTGCAGTTTTTGTTATTTCAAAGAGGAATCCACGACGATAGACGAAGCAGAGATAGCGGCATATGAGTTGTACTGCGAACGAGCACAAATCAATGACGGGCAAACTATACTTGACATTGGTTGCGGTTTTGGGGGTTTAGTTCTTCATATTGCTCAGAAATATAAGAACTGTCATGTTACAGGGTTGACTATTTCAAATGAGCAAAGAAATTATATCATTCTGCAAGTAGAGTAAGTAGAATTAGACACTAGCTACTCAATTAATAAAGCAATTATCCGAAACAATAAGTCCTTAATTAATTAATTAATGTTTTGACGATATTTCTCTAACGTTTAGGAAGCTTAAACTATCGAATGTGGACGTTATATTAGCTGATGTTACTGAATTCGAATTTAAAACTGAGAAGAAATTTGATCGAATAATACTTATCGAAGCCATAGAGGTGATCATGTAAAATTCTTTGTGATTTAGATTAAATATCACTCAGTTAGCTGTTGACATTAAATTAATTCTCTATTTGCATGCACTGCAGCACATGAAAAACATTCAACTATTTCTAAAGAAAATCTCAAAATGGATGAAAGATGAAGATAGTTTTCTTTTTGTGGAACAACATTGCCACAAGGCATTTAATCATCATTTTGAGGTTAGAATATACCCTATAACCTTAATTTGACTCAAATTTTCCTTAATCTTTTGAGAATTTTCTTTTTGATACCATGCATGGAATCTTCGTCAGGCACTTGATGAGGATGATTGGTACACCAGTTACGTGATCCCGAAAGGGGACCTGATGTATTTGTCTGCTTCGGCTCTTCTATATTTCCAGGTGAAGTTTACACTAAAATCATTCACACATCAACCAAAGCTATTATGAAAGTTTCTGGAAATGTAGTAGCTAATTAATGATTATAAATGGTATATCGTTTGCAGGATGATGTCTCAGTTGTGGACCATTGGTTGTTAAGCGGAATGCATATGGCACGTTCATAGTAAGGAAACTATCAATGAACTTGTGTTGTCATTTAGTTCAGTGAAATGCAGATGTTTTGAGAAGAAAATTTAAATTTTTAATTGTTTAAACAAATACTCTATGCTTTATCAAAATGTATATGGTGCCAATCCATCAAAAACTGTGTACCCGCGTAATTTGATTTAATTGATTCTCTATTTTAACTTTTTTATTTATTATAAAGAAATATTCTATCCTATACACTTATCTTTATACTTTTAACTTCTATTTTACTCCCCTATTTTTCATTTTTTAAATAATAAACAATAATTTAATAATATTACCATAACATATTTTTTTATGCAAACAATAATCATAAAACTATTAAATGATAAAATAAATTATTAAAAATATTACCTATACATTATTTGAAATATTAGAATTAAATTTATAATTTATTATAATTTTAATCTATTTAAAACTAATTTTTAAAACATGTCTATTTTCGTCATTAACTATATCATACATCACCGCACATTAAAATACCAATTTACCAAAGAATCTATAGTTTGTTAATTTCACGGTAGTTTTTAAATTATGGTCTACCAAATGTCATGCATGCTGTTTTATTTTCACAGCACAACTCAACAACGCACAACACATCACAACAGAAAAACACTTTTCTGTAACTCATAACAATTCCAAACTCGCCTTATATCTTCTCGTATGGATTCCCAAGTTACAAGAAGCATATGCGAAAACTAGGCTTCTTAAATTAGAAAATGGCCGGGAACATCCACTAGACGCAGTCTAAATAGATAGATTTTTAGAAATTTTGTTTTTCAGTGGAGGTCTCAGGCTTTGTCCATGGTTTATAAAGGCAATACTAAAACTTTAGGGGAGGGTGGGTTTAAACTCGTTGGTATCGTCACTTAACAATAAATGTACCAAGATGACATCTTCATTACGAGACGTACTAATTTCGGTCTTCACTGTGAGACGTACTAATTTCGGGTTCTCGTATATGTTTAGAATTGCTTCTTAACAAATACCATGTGGATAAATAAATGATGATTATATTTTGAGTTTTATAAGTTTTTGTGATTTTTATAGCGAGGAATGGGGAAAGAAATTTGAAAGAAATATGGAAGTTTCAATAAAATCACTAAAGTCGACTCTCGGAAGTGAAGAAGTAGTTAACCAAGTGATTACTCTTTATAAGACATTTTTTATAGGTTATGCTATCCAATTCTCATACAACAATGGTGAAGAATGGGTGATTTCACATTTTCTCTTCAAGAAAAAGTGACTCTGATGCAGATCAAGGGTTTTTTAGAACAAGGGTTTCTGGATTCTGCTGGGTCCGTCTGATAAATAATTTTTGTAATAAGAGTTTGTACGGGTTTTTTTATCCTTCTTTGTCTTACAAGTTAGGGGTTTTCCCATTTCTATATATAAGAGTTCTCAATTTATTGTTTTATTGAGTTTAATTCTTTTATATGATTAACACAAAATTGTTTTATTAAACTTGTGCAAGTATAATTCTGATGTCAGATTAAATCAACAGATTGTTTAATATGAATAACGTTAAATGCCAATAGGATTAGCGTTTTTTCAAAACCAACGGACTGTTTATCCTATTTGCGTGAACTCCGGCAAAAGATCCACACAAACAAAATTACAAAAGTTTTATCTCCGCCGTAACGCCGTTACATGATAAAAAAAAGCACTTGTCCAACTCTAGCCGAAAGGGAAAAAAATATTTTATTAAGATAATAATGAGATGAGACCATCTAACCTCATTAACTGTCACTTGTCAACATAATAAAATTTGATGTCAAATAAAATCCACATATTCGTGTAAATCCTGCTCATGAATCAACCAACACTCGAGGCAATTCAAAATAACGTTTGATTTATACTATTCATAATAGCGTTCAGCGCTATTTTGATTGGCGTTTTTTGTCTTCTAGCACGCTATTCTGAATAGCGTTGAACGTTAATCTAATTATTGTTTGGATTCCGTTCGCCATTCCACAAAACCATGGAACATGGCTTGGGAAAGGTGTGGAAGACACCAACTTGAAAGCCATTAGACTTGACATTCCATAGTTTTTCCACACTTGAAATTGCTTAGATTCCACCATAAGACTTGCTCTAATGGCAATTCGTATGGAATGAACAAAAATTTGTTTATTTTGCTCCCACTATGGACTCAACAAACATGAAAATCGGATGGTCAAACCAACAAATTTGTTGGTTTGTTGAGTGAGGACCAAAATGAGACACATGTCTCATTAGGAACCACGCGGACAAACTAATTTTGCGTGGATTAAAAAAATCCGTGGGAGGATCTTCTCCAACCGCCCGCGGCTCTTCCACAGCCACCCAGTACAATTTTTGTTTCCCAATAATTATTTTACTACTTTTTTATTCATTTTATCCTATTTTATCTCACTTAAATATGATATTTTATATTTTATTTTTATCATATAAAATATTTTATATTAAAAATAAATAATAGTGCGACCCCCTAGAAAACTAAATATGTTCATTTTATCTTGATTTTCCATAGTGGAAAATCATATTTGACCATCCACGTGGGTTGTCAAAACAATTTATTTGGTGATTGCCATAGTAACTTCCCTAATGTGCTCCACCAATTCGATACAATATAATGTCCGGATCGTCAGAAGTATTGACAAATACACTAGGAGATGAAGGAGGTTCTGATTCTAAGGAGGAGGTATCATCACAAGAATCACTCATATCATATTTACCAAACTCAAAATAAGTTTTTTTTTTGGGTTCACCCCTATTTTTCTTCATCTTTTCTTCTCCTTATTCTTCTTCTCTCTCTCAGTAATCCTGATTCTAACAAAACTATCCTATTAATAACACACTAATCACTAATTAATCATTACACTAACTAATTTAATTACCAAGGGCTTTTTTGGTATTAACAAGAAATTAGGTTAAGGGGTAACTCAAATTTACTTCACATATCCACCCAAAAAATAATTAGTAATCCTCCTCGGAAATGGAGAAGTGTCTAAAAAAAGGTTCTTTTTATTTCCGTATGAAATTGTGTAATTTAAACAAGTTGGGCTCATAAAATCTCTCACGTTACAAAACAAGTTGGGCTTCTACAAGGCGTTCTTTTTTTTTAAGCAAGAAGTGATGTATTAAAAGAAAAATTAACGTAGTACATAAGTTTTATCTCGAATAAGCTGAGATCTAATTTCAGCAAGAAAGTAATTAGACCAAGTTACCGACAAAGCATTCTCTCTAGCTAGTTTAGAGAGAATGTCGGCAATCTTATTGCCTTCTTTAGGAACGTAAGAACATTTCCAAAAGCGGAATTTACTAAAAAAAACTTTGAATATCTTTAACTAAATTAAGTAATTGCCAGTCAACAGAAGCGTTGTTATTGGCGGCTTCCACCGCTATCTTCGCATCCAGCTCAAAACGCACTTTATCCAGCTTTAGCCTCTCTGCCAAATTCACTGCCTCCCACAAAGCCATGCACTCCGCTTGAGTTGCACTCCTTATTCCCGTCAAGTAAATACATTCTGTTGCTTGTTGTTCACCTGCGAAATTACGAACCATTAGACCAATTCCTCCAGTATTGTTTATATGTAAATAAGAGCCATCAACATTAATAGAAGAAACATTAACAGATGGGGGTATCCAGTGTATGTTGGTACGACAAACTCTAGAAGATGAAACATGTTGTATGTTATATTGGTATAAGTGATTACTGATTAAACTGCGGGCTCTAAGAATGGTTCTTTCTGGATTGGGATTAACGTTCTGAAAAGCTTTATCACATCTATCAGACCAGAGACACCACACGATGATTGTTCTTCTGCAGATTTCTTGTTTTGTTATTCTCTTAGTCTGAAAATCTTCAAACCAGCTTTGAGTCCAGTCTGTAAAGGGAATAGAACCATCTGAAGACCAACCAGTGATGGCGAACCAAACAGCGCGAGCTAGATTACAGTCCATCAAAACATGTGATGAAGTTTCCTGCACTAATTCACAGAAGGGGCAAACAAGATTGATACCAGGGATTTTAGAATGGAGGACGTCTCTTGTAGGAAGAAGAGAAGAGACAACCTTCCATAAGAATTGCCGAATCCTTGGAAGTAAAGGCAATTGCCACAGTATCTTGTAGATTTTGATCATTCTTGTCTCCGTCAATTCTGAATTATTATGTTCCTCATGGAGTTTACGATAAGCAGATTTTACAGTGAATCTGCCATCCTTCTCCAGCAGCCAGATTAATCCGTCCTCGTTGTTGATGTGAATCTGTAAATTCTGTATGAGATTTACAGTGTTGAGATCAATTAGTTCATGCAGAAGGTCCAGGTTCCATGAGTTGTTACTCTGGTTAAACAGTTCACAAACATACTTAAAATTCAAGTGAGTTGTTGATCCCTGTCTTGGTACTTGAGGTTGAGGAAGATCTCGTATCCACCTGTGTTGCCAGATTAGAATACTTTTTCCGTCTCCAAGGTAACAACAACTGTTTGCTTGTACAAAAGATAATTCAGAACTTAAGCTTCTCCATGAACAAGTTGTGTTAGACTTCTTTATTAGGTTGAAAAGATCCCCATCTTGAAAATATTTCTCCTGCAGTGATTTTGCCATCATAGACTCCGTGTCAGAACTGAGTCTCCATGCAGATTTTGCAAGCAAGGCCCTATTAAAAGTGTGCATATCTCGAAAGCCCAATCCCCCTTCTTCTTTAGGTTTTTGAACTCTTCTCCAAGTGATAATATGATTTCCTTTACACGTTTTCTTATTTCTCCAGAATTTTTGCTGGCTTAAGCTCATCTTTTTTATGGTAACGTCTGGAAGTCTAAAACTTGAACAAATTTGTCGGACTATGCAACCTGATCATTTGTCCGAAGACTCTCTGAAATTGCGTTTGTTTACATTTTCTTTAAAAGAAAGGGCCAAAACATGGTTTTACGGTTTGAGACCACAATCAATCACCACTTGGGAACAACTCACTAATCAATTTTTCCAAAATTTTTTTCCACATCATAGGACCATCGCTATTCGTCAAAATATCAATTGTTTTGTCCAATTGGATGAGGAAACTGTTTTTCACTATTTTGAACGTTTTAATGATTTGTTGAGTGAATGTCCGCACCATGGAATTGAGAAGTGGAGACTTGTCGTCATCCTCTATGAGGGACTAGACTTTGAATCTCGAACCATGGTTGAGTCTATGTGTAATGGTGAATTTATTGATAAATCTGTGGATGATGCATGGAATTTTTTAGCCGAGATTGCAGAAAAAAACCATCAATGGGAATCCGTTAGGGAAACAGGAACAACACCACATGATATGAATCACCCTCATGAATTAGAGTTTTATTCTTGTAATAGCTCCGACCTTAGGATTGAAAATTATCCTAGATTGCAAAATGCCTATCATAATGATGATGATGATTATGATGTTATGTTAGAAGAACATGTCTCTACTGAAAATGTTATGGAACCTTTGGGTTCAAATACATTAGGCTTCTTTGCCCCGACCTTAATGCATGATATTTCTTCTAGTATTCCATGTGATGTTTCCCCTGATGTGCCGATACATGAAAATCAATCTGTTGATGATGTTGATAATTCTGATTGTAATCTTGCCAATTTGATTGATGATTGTGAGCATGATGTGACATGTGTAGATGAGTTAGAAGATTTTGATTTGATTGATAATGATATGCCTATTCTTCTACCTAAGTCACAATCTGATGGCCTTCCACCCAACCTAGATTTGGTTTGTGCCAATATTGTAAAACCAATTTTTCTGAAAATTCCTAATCTAGGATTGGAACTGTGTGCTTCCCAAGTCCTCTTGGACTATTTTGCTTCAAAATATAACACTTTTAAAGAGCCACAGTTGGAAATTGCATGTTTGCCCATCCCGAAAACAGTCCATTATGAGTTAGACCTTTTGAATCCTGAACCCTTAAAATTGTTAGATTTTGTGCTTAAAAGTAAACCTGTTGAACAATTTAGGTTTAGAGGTGATTCATTCGGTTTTTCACTCTCACTCCCATTTAAGTCCAATTTTAGTGTTTTGAAACTTCCTTTGTCTCTACACTTCGTCTTTTGGGTTGATCCTCAACTCTTTAGATTGTTAGTGTATGGTGATTTTTTTTGTATATAATCCAGTAGATAAAAATTTTAAAAATCCTTTTGTTCCTTTTGTATATATTTTGCTAATCCAATATGATCTCGGCTGAAATATGTTGGATTTTTTGCCTTGAATAACGGAGTTTTAATTCTGCTTTCGCCGTACAATCGGGTATTCTCTCTCCTTTTACTCTACTCAGCATGTCCCTTTCCATATGATGCATTTTAATTCTTTCCATACTTTGAAACATTGAGGACAATGTTTAGTTTAGGTTTGGGGGTATAGAGTAGATACCACGATAATATGCTATAATTGAAAACAAAACTCTTTCTTTTTGAAAAAAATTGAAAAATTCCAAAAAAAATTGAAAAATTGAGAAATTCAAAAAAATTAAAAAATTGAAAAAAATCATAAAAATGGAGCTCATTTACCTTGAAATGTTGACTCTTGTGCAAATATGTATTATTTTTAGGAGTCTTAGTCTAGATATTTAGGCACCCTGATTCTAGCACAATTCACATAGTGATAAGAAATTTGCACGCGCACGATCTACCAATACATGTATGGCCTCGATCTTCAAGGTGTTGGATAGGAAGTTACGATTGCCAATCACTTTAGAATACTGAACGAAACTGGACTAGCTTGTTCTTTGGTTGGTTGGGATAGAAGATGGAGGTTACATTAAGAAAGACAACCATCGAATTTAACTGGGTGCATCAAAAAGGGCTACCTCTTGCAAAGTGTCATGTAATTTTTGTTTCTTTTTGTTATATATCAAAAGTGTTTCCTTGTCAAAAAAAAAAAAATATCAGAAAAATCAAAAAAAAATCAAGTATTTTTTCAATTTCATCATCTCTTGTTCCAAAAATAAAAAGAGATTAGTCAATGTAAATAAGAGTCATGTAAATAGTCATCTTTTGTTGTTTCGTTGTAATAAGCAAGGAGGGTGTATGCCATTGATGTACAACGCGAGAAATTGTGAAATACCTCCAACTCATTCACAATTCTCGTAAAGTCCGGACAGCTAGCTAGATTTCGACCTCAGTTCTTAGCCTGAGAAACTATCTCTTGGTGATTAGTAGTCATAACTTCAGATCTTTCTTTACACATGTGTAGATACACTTTACACTCTTATCACATGTCTTTATTTGTTATCAGTGCTAGGATTGTGCCTTCGATAGCTAGATTGACATCTCCATTTTGCTGTGAGCTTAAACTGTTTTGCACATGTCACATTTTGATGGAATCTGAGCTTATATTTTGTCCTTAGGTTTTGTAGGCACACCTCTGGTAAACCTTCACGAGACTTCAACTCGTCCACTAGGGACACTTAGTGGTTTAAAAGGCTTAGTGCATACGCTAAATGCATTCGAGAGACCAGCGACAGTGGTATAGTTAGGATTTCCTTAGTTTTGTTTTACTTGAGGACAAGTAAAATTCAGGTTTGGGGGTATTTGATGAGTGCCAAATATTGTATATATTTATCCCTTTTTGTTGGCAATTTAACTCATCTTTTATGCATTAATTCTACATTTTATCCCATATTCTGTATTTTCATTGTTTTCAAGAATAAATATTTTTATTAATTAATTTTGCATTTTTAGGTAATAAATAAAGTTTGGATGAGTCGCGGAGCGAAAAGAGCAGAAAAGTAGTGAAAAGCAGGGAGAAATTACGCAAGGAAGCCGCGAAGAATGGTGCGCACAACCTCATTTTCTACACACAAAAGCGCCTCCGTTCTCAGCCATCAGATCAGTTCTCAGAAGCATCCGACGGTCGCTCCTTCATAGAGCATCAAAATCTGAAGTCTCTGCCGAGCACCACAGCGCTGAAATTCCAAGCCTTCAGATTAGATGGTAGTTGAATCCAACGGTCGCTCCATTTCTGTGCATCAAAGTTTGATATCTCCGCCTAACACTACAACACCTAACTCCATCTGGCATCGTTGATTTTGTTGTATCATATAATCCAACGGTCGCTACAAGCTTGCCTCCGCATCACCGTCCGATCTACCTACCATCTTCGCATCTCGCAGCTCAGAGTCACAGAACATCAAGACTCGATGCATTCGCCTCACACCCTAGCACCCGAGCCCTACCACCTAACCAAACACGCCCCCTACCCCAAACACAGTCGAGCCTCTCCTCCATCTTCTCCACAGCAGAGAACCACCGTACACCACCACCTTCTCCACCTCTGCCACCAACTCACTGCCACCACCACACCTCCACCATCATCACCCTATCACCCAACAACCAAAACCCATCTCCCCCCTAGCCCTCTAGTTCCCTATTTTCTCATTTTTTCACGCTTCTCTGCCTGAAACCCTAGGCGTGAAAAAATTGATAAATTAGGTAACCTAGAGTTGCAATTAGAGCATGGGAATGGAGTAGGAGCAATTACAAAGCATGGGTCGAGTTCAATTTGATGTTGCTACATCAAATTAGGTGAGTAATCACCAACCCTAGCCTACTGTTATTTTGGGAAAATTGGGTAGAACCATAATTGTCTGTGGGTATAAATATGTATTGTGGGATTGTTGTAAAAACTATGTTTGGATTAGCCTGCATCCAGAACTTTCAAGTTCTGTTAAATGTTAAATTTGCAAGCTCAGTTAAATTTCAGTTTTGGTTCAAAAAAAAAAAAAAAAAATTCTTTTGCTCCCAATTTTAAACCAAATTTCTTTTATATCCCACCAAAACCAAATTTTTCCCAAAAATCCAAACCCATCAAAAACCAAATTTTTTTAAAACCCATTAAAACCAAATAGTGGGCTTTGTGTCATTTCAAAATGGGCCAACCTCGTGCTCTCCATGAATACATGTATCCATCAATACAAATTCCATTATCATGTATTGTCTTACCTCAAACCAATAACCCTTTTAAAATAAATGCAAACATGATACAAATACTTCCTATATTTCGAGGGTTCGATTCTGAGAACCCCTATACTCATGTGAGGGAGTTTGAACAAATTTGTCGGACTATGCAACCTGATCATTTGTCCGAAGACTCTCTGAAATTGCGTTTGTTTACATTTTCTTTAAAAGAAAGGGCCAAAACATGGTTTTACGGTTTGAGACCACAATCAATCACCACTTGGGAACAACTCACTAATCAATTTTTCCAAAATTTTTTTCCACATCATAGGACCATCGCTATTCGTCAAAGTATCAATTGTTTTGTCCAATTGGATGAGGAAACTGTTTTTCACTATTTTGAACGTTTTAATGATTTGTTGAGTGAATGTCCGCACCATGGAATTGAGAAGTGGAGACTTGTCGTCATCCTCTATGAGGGACTAGACTTTAAATCTCGAACCATGGTTGAGTCTATGTGTAATGGTGAGTTTATTGATAAATCTATGGATGATGCATGGAATTTTTTAGCCGAGATTGCAGAGAAAACCCATCAATGGGAATCCGTTAGGGAAACAGGAACAACACCACATGATATGAGTCACCCCCATGAATTAGAGTTTTATTCTTGTAATAGCTCCGACCTTAGGATTGAAAATTATCCTAGATTGCAAAATCCCTATCATGATGATGATGATGATTATGATGTTATGTTAGAAGAACATGTCTATACTGAAAATATTATGGAACCTTTGGGTTCAAATACATTAGGCTTCTCTGCCCCGACCTTAATGCATGATATTTCTTCTAGTATTCCATGTGATGTTTCCCCTGATGTGCCGATACACGAGAATAAATCTGTTGATGATGTTGATGATTCTGATTGTGATCTTGCCAATTTGATTGATGATTGTGAGCATGATGTGACATGTGTAGATGAGTTAGGAGATTTTGATTTGATTGATAATAATATACCTATTCTTCTACCTAAGTCACAATCTGATGGCCTTCCACCCAACCTAGATTTGGTTTGTACCCATATTGTCAAACCGATTTTTCTGAAAATTCCTAATCTAGGATTGGAACTGTATGCTTCCCAAGTCCTTTTGGACTATTTTGCTTCTAAGTATAATATCTTTGAGGAACCACAGTTGGAAATTGCATGTTTGCCCGTCCCTAGCACAGTTCACTTTGAGCTAGACCTTGTGCATGATGAACCCCCAAAACTGCGAGATTTTGTTTCCAAAATTTTATCCGTTGAAAAATCCAGGTTTGGGGGTAGCTCATTTTGTTTCACAGTTTCACTTGCGTTTATTTCCTGTTATTTTTGTGTGAAGCTGTTGAAACCTCTACACTTTGTCTTTTGGGTTGATCCTCAACTCTTTAGATTGTTGGTGTATGGTGAATTTTTTGTATATAATCCAGTAGATACAATTTCTTAAAACCCTTTTTATTCCTTTTGTATATATTTTGCTAATCCAATATGATCTCGGCTGAAATATGTTGGATTCTTGCCTTGAATAACGGAGTTCTAATATTGCTTTCGCCGAAATCGGGTATTCTCTTTCCTTTTTCTCTACTCAACATGATCCTCTTCATATGTTGTATTATAATTTTGTTCATATTTTGAAACATTGAGGACAATGTTTAGTTTAGGTTTGGGGGTATAGAGTAGATACCACGATAATATGCCATAATTGAAAACAAAACTCCATCTTTTTGAAAAAAATTGAAAAATTCCAAAAAAATTAGAAAAATGATAAAAACATAAAAATGGAGCTCATTTACCTTGAAATGTTGACTCTTGTGCAAATATGTAATTATTAGGAGTCTTAGTCTAGATATTTAGGCACCCTGATTCTAGCACAATTCACATAGTGATAAGAAATTTGCACGCGCACGATCTACCAATACATGTATGGCCTCGATCTTCAAGGTGTTTGATAGGAAGTTACGATTGCCAATCACTTTAGAATACTGAACGAAACTTGACTAGCTTGTTCTTTGGTTGGTTGGGATAGAAGGTGGAGGTTACATTAAGAAAGACAACCATCGAATTTAACTGGGTGCATCAAAAAGGGCTACCTCTTGCAAAGTGTCATGTAATCTTTTGTTTCCTTTTGTATATGTATCAAAAGTGTTTCCTTGTTCAAAAAAAAAAAAAAAAAAAAAAAAAAAAAAAAAAAAAAAAAAAAAAAAAAAAAAAAAAAAAAAAAAAAAAAAAAAAAAAAAAAAAAAAAAAAAAAAAAAAAAAAAAAAAAAAAAAAAAAAAAAAAAAATCAAGTATTTATCAATTCCATCATCTCTTGTTCCAAAAATAAAAAGAGAGTAGTCAATGTAAATAAGAGTTATTTTGTTGTTTTTTGTAATAAGCAAGGAAGGGTGTATGCCATTGATGTACAACGCGAGAAATTGTGAAATACCTCCAACTCATTCACAATTCTCGTAAAGTCCGGACAGCTAGCTAGATTTCGACCTCAGTTCTTAGCCTGAGAAACTATCTCTTGGTGATTAGTAGTCATAACTTCAGATCTTTCTTTACACATGTGTAGATACACTTTACACTCTTATCACATGTCCTTATTTGTTATCAGTGCTAGGATTGTGCCTTGATAGCTAGATTGACATCTCCATTTTGCTGTGAGCTTAACTGTTTTGCACATGTCACATTTGATGGAATATGAGCTTATATTTTGTCCTTAGGTTTTGTAGGCACACCTCTGGTAAACCTTCACGAGACTTCAACTCGTCCACTAGGGACACTTAGTGGTTTAAAAGGCTTAGTGCATACGCTAAATGCATTCGAGAGACCAGCGACAGCGGTATAGTTAGGATTTCCTTAGTTTTGTTTTACTTGAGGACAAGTAAAATTCAGGTTTGGGGGTATTTGATGAGTGCCAAATATTGTATATATTTATCCCTTTTTGTTGGCAATTTAACTCATCTTTTATGCATTAATTCTACATTTTATCCCATATTCTGTATTTTCATTGTTTTCAAGAATAAATATTTTTATTAATTAATTTTGTATTTTTAGGTAATAAATAAAGTTCGGATGAGTCGCGGAGCGAAAAGAGCAGAAAAGTAGTGAAAAGCCGGGAGAAATTACGCAAGGAAGCCGCGAAGAATGGTGCGCACAACCTCATTTTCTACACACAAAAGCGCCTCCGTTCTCAGCCATCAGATCATTTCTCAGAAGCATCCGACGGTCGCTCCTTCATAGAGCATCAAAATCTGATGTCTCTGCCGAGCACCACAGCGCTGAAATTCCAAGCCTTCAGATTAGATGGTAGTTGAATCCAACGGTCGCTCCCTTGCTGTTCATCAAAGTTTGATATCTCCGCCTAACACTACAGTACCTAACTCCATCAAGTACCGTTCATTTTGTTGTATCATATAATCCAACGGTCTCTCATAGCTTGCCTCCGCATCACCGTCCGATCTACCTACCATCTTCGCATCTCGCAGCTCAGAGTCACAGAACATCAAAACTAGATACACCCGCCTCACACCCTATCACCCGAGCCCATCCACCTAACCAAACACCCTTCTCTCCCAACCAGTCGAGCCACTTTCTTCTCCACCGTACCCCTCTGCAGAGCCACCTCCTGCAACTGCCGCACCACCATCATCACCACCAACTCCACTGCCACCACCACACCTCCACCATCATACACACTCGACCCATCACCTATACCACGTTCTAATCTCTATCAAACAACTAATTTCGCCCATTCTCTCACCACTGAACCCTAAGAGTGAGTTGGTGAAATTAGTTGATGATATAGATCAATTGGAGATATGGGAAGCAAGGGAAGATGACAAGGAAGATTGGGTCGAAGCTATTGAGTGCTATCAGTGATTAGGTAAAACCTAATTTCAATTTTTGTAATTTGGGGAAGAACAAACCCTAATTTTGGGGGAATTAGGTAATTTAGGGAATTTGGGTCTGTGACTATAAATAGCCCTATCAGTTGTGTTAGAAAGCATGTTTGGAGTAGCCAACATCCAGAACTCCCAAGTTCTGTTAAAATGATAATTTTACAAGCTCAGTTTCATTTTATGCTCAGTTCTGCTAATTTGCATTGTTCCATGTTTTAAATCATTGTTTGTTAATGTTCCTGTTAATACTTGGTCTCATATCCTGTTAATGCTTGATGTTAAATGTTAAAATGTTCAGTTCACAGTTCAATTTCCATGTTCTGTTCATGTTGTTTTTTTTGGTTCAATTTGCTGTTTAGTTTCATCTCCTGTTAGCATGTGTCCTGTTTAGATGTTGTTCAATGTTAGTTCAGTTAGTTGTGATCATGTTTGTTGTTGCTCCTGTCACTGTCAGTTACATAATGGAATGCTAGGCTAGATACATCTGTGAAGCTTTGAACCAATTGTGCAATGGCAAGAAATCAGTGCTCATAGCAAGCTGATTTTCTTGCCATTCTTGTTGTATGCTTAGGATGCAGTGTTGATTGTGCATTGGGAGAAACTAGTGCTTATAGCAAGCTAGTTCTCTTCCATTCTTTTAGTATACCTCCTGTTTGCCTGTATTCTGCCTAGCCTTGCTTCATTTCAGTTTCTTCACCACAACCCTGCCCTTGGCCTTAGGCCTTGGTTCATTCTTGTGATTGTTTTCTGTTGCTTTTGCTTGCTACTTGTACATTCTGTTACTTGTGCTACATTGCCTTTTTCTGCTGCACCTGTGCTGCAGCTGCTGTTGGCCTTGCAGTGCAGCTCCTGCTTCTGCTGCAGCTGCTGCTGCCTTCCCTTTCTGCTGTTGCTGTTGTCTGCTGCAGCTCCTTTGCTGCATTGTTCTCTTCCCACTGCCAAGCTGCTACCTGGTGCTGCCACTTCACTTCTCCTGCTGCAGCTCCACTCTCATGCTGCAACTCTGCTGCTGCCCTTCTGCTGTGCAGCATTTGTGTTGCTTCTGCTTCCTGCAGCCTTCCAAGGCCAACCCAACTGAGCCCAAAGCTCAGCTCATTCCAAAAAGATTAAGGCCCAATCCACAGTTACAAGCCCAGGTTTGGACTAAAAGTTGAAGCCCAACTCATTAAAAATCAAAGCCCAATTCAACCAACTTGTGGGCTTATTCCATAAGCCTAAACTCAAAAGCCCAAGACCAAACCAATTGAGTCCAAGGCTCAGTTTACCTCAAAAGCCCAAGACCTAAAGCATTTTATTAAAAACAAACCCATTAAGCCCAATAGTTCCAAAGGGGTATTCTAAGCCCAAAGCAAACTAGGAACCCAATTAGCTAGAAACACTTCCGAAACACACCCGATCTCTGTGGATCGACCCGTACTTGCACGAGCTACAACCGACGACCGTGCACTTGCGGTATTACTGTAGGCCCCCGTTTTTCTGCGCATTATTTTATACACTTTTCCTGGCCTACCAAGTTTTTGGCGCCGCTGCCGGGGAATAATTTTTTGGACCTTTTAGAAGCCTACCATCTACCAGGTAAATAAGCTGACTGCATTGGTGATATGATTTTGGCGATGTGCTTCTTCATTCTCAAAGCAATGATCTTTGAGATAATTTTATATACAGTATTGCACAGTGTTATAGGACGAAAATCCTCCGGCTTGTTTGCTATTTGAACCTTGGGAATAAAAGATACTCTGTTATTGTTGATTTGATGAAGAAGGAATCCCGAGTGAAAAAAAAGATTTTATCATCTTAAACACATCCTCTTTTACCAGCTGCCATTGGGATTGGTAAAACCCAAGAGGGAAGCCGTCTGGGCCAGGTGAAGTCCATGGCTCCATAGTCATGAGTGCTTGGTAGATTTCTTGTTATGAAGGAATAGCTTCAAGTTATTCATTGTCTTGCTCAGAGATGCATTGAGGTATGTGTCTGAGAAAGTTCTCACTTCTAGGAGGATTGGAGGAAGTCATAATACCTTGGAAATGCCGCTGAAGTAGTTGAGATATTGAATTTCTATCGTTACACCACGTACCATCAGATGCTAAAGAGCATCAATTTTATTTCGACATCTTCTGCGGTTCATTCTAATATGGAAGTACCTCGAGTTCATGTCCATGTCATTATAGAAGTGGTCACGAGATTTTCTGCCTGTTGGAACTTGCTTGAACTTCATTCAATTGCCTGATCTTGCTTTCTATGTTAATAACAGCTTATGTATTAGAACCATTGTTGTCATCGAATCGCATAGAGTTTTGTTCTGACTGAAGTTGCGTGATCTGCTTGTTTAAATCGCCAAACGTGCTTTTACTCCATAAGGAAAGTAAGTGTCTAGTATTTGACAGCTTATTTGTAAGGACAAAAGCATTGGATCCAGAACAGTTAGTAGACCAAGCATCTTTAATATTCTCAGAAAAAGAGTCATGTTTGAGCCAATGTTCGAAAAATTTCCAATTCCTCCGCCTGTAACCCTATTGTTGTTAGAAATGTCTATCATTATAGGGGTATGGTCTGAACCATAATGATGGAGATGCTTAAGAACAGAATCAGGATATTGAAGAAACCAATCACTATTTCCCATAGCTCTATCTATCCTAAACTTGAAACGTCCTGTGCCGTGTTTGTTGCTAGTCCAAGTAAACGGTCTACCACAAAACCCTAGATCAGTAAGGTCTGAATCCCTAATGAGGTCAAGAATATCACTAGAAGTTATATTATCGCAACCAGTATTTTTATCATCAGCAGTGAAAGTGATATTAAGGTCATCAATAAGAACCCAGGGTTTATTGATAGACATACTCAGATTCTTAATAAAAGGCCATTGTGCAAATTTTTCATTATTATAGGGAGTACCGTAAATGCAAGTTAGGTACCAATCACCTCTACTAGGATCATTAGTAATGCACATATGAAAAATTTTGTCATCCCGATAAGAAATATTAAGGGAAAAGCCATCTTTCCAAAGCAAGAGTAAGCCACCTGCTAAACCAACTGAAGGAACGGAAGCACTATTAGGCATACCTAGAAAGTTTGAAAGCCTGATAATTCTATTATCATTAATTTTTGTTTCACAAACAAAGAAAATATCAGGATGGTGAAGATTATTAAGGTAGAGAAGGTGATCCCTAGTATCTTTGCCTAGAAAACCTTGACAGTTCCAACTTAATATTCTCATACTTAAAAAGACGTTGGAACTGCGATTAACGAAGATGGAACTGCAAGAAAAGATCAAATGGGAAAATTGAAAGTGATGAAAATAACTGGAAAAGAAATAGAGTGGAAAAGAGTTTACCAAAACGTTTGAAGCAGCAGCAGCCTCATCCATCACCTGGGGGGATTGCTTAGAAATATTGTCTCCCTCCTCTACTAGGTCATGCTCCATTCCATCAAACCCAGTGCCAGATGGATTCTTTTCAGTATTTTGCTCATCCAGATTTATCATCTCATTGTTATCCAACACTTCAGTAGCATTATCCTCTTCTTCTTCAGTACTCCTAGAACGTTTAGCCCTTCTCGGTTCCTCATGGTCATTTTCTTGAGTTGCTAAAAGTTGTCAACTAGCTTCACAAATTCTCTGTATAAGGAGATCCAGATCGTCACAAATATCAACTCGATATTGAGCAGCCAAGTTATGGATGTAATTGAGATATTCCTCATTCGTATATCGTCGAACCTTTAGGTCATATTGGCACCAAGGATGGGAATCAGCTAGTTGCAACTTGTACGTCATCCATGTTTTCTGGCATTGTATTAGTAAAATTATAAGTCATTTTGGTTGGACTATTCATGCACCAATCCCTGCTAATACATGCATTTGAACCACTAAAATGAGAGCCACTGTCGTCCTGTAATTTCCGATGTACCTGCTGCTTGTAATGTGCTCTTTTTTCACCAAGAGTGCAGCTGACATGAAATTAAGAAGACTTACAGAAAGGAAAATAAAAGAAGCCGATAACATTATCTAAATTTGCCCATGATATCTATCGGAATTCAAACTCTGGCCGTGGACCCATGACTGCGTGGAAAATAAGGAAAATGTACAAATCATGCTTGTTAATTAAGCCAAACAAATTAAGCTTAAATGACTGCGTGGTTGATTTCTGGTGGTGTTTTACCAACAGGAATACTAACATGAGTTGCAACATTAAGGATTTATCTAATCCCGGTGATAAAACTAAGTACAGAATGATTATAACTAATTGCAAAATAAGGAATTTCATTTTGTTCGTTTGCAGGTAACCTCAATTTACGTACAACAGTTTAACTACATTTCTAGCTAACAATCACATAGACCACATAATCAACCAGCAGCAAGGTATGTACTTACTTGTGGCTTTACTTTTATTTTTCAATCGAAACAAATTTCTGGCGTATTTTTTTTTTTAACTTGTTGATCAATTGAACAATACTCCGTGTGGACACAATGCAACCAAAATGACTCCCAATTTTTGCACCCAATCCAACACAGATTTCTCCCTAGATGCCGTATGAATTGAAGATCTGGGGTTGAAGATGATAGACGCATTTATGTGTCTATATTAGTCTCAATTCTCTGTAATATTAGTACTCGATTTTGTTTATTTTGATATTTTATATCTTTGTAGGTGTTGTTGGAGAAATAAATATTTGCGACGAAAATAACGAAATATGGCTGACCTGGTATTTCTATATATCAGCAACACATAAGTCATCCCGTCACGACCCGATTTAATGGAATAAACGGACTTAGAGCTGGTGAGACAAGTGGTGGAGTTTATGTCCTCCTACTCAGATTTAATGTACGAATCTTCCAATGGCTGAAATCATGCAGTGGACTTACAAGATTTGCAGAGAGGCGTTGAGAATGAGGACGTAATGGCTGGAATATTCATATCCAGTCACCTGAGTTTGAGTTCAATGTAGGGTTTTGTGTGGTGGCTGCAGAGACAGCTCAGTTGTGATCGAGAGGAAGCTGCAGTCAAGAGCTGTTGTTGCTGCCATCGTGGCTGTGTATGAGAAGATAAGGAAAATGACTGTTGAATTGGTTCTGGTCGAAGTTTGGAAGGGTGCTGCTGGTTTGCAGTTGAGCAGCTGAGAAGTTAGAAGTGAAGATGCATGTATTGACTGTTCCATGTTGGGTAGTTATCGGTGGAAGATGGCCGCAGTTCTCAAAATGGTGGTCGTCTCTACACCAGCGACAAGAACAATGATTTTCTGGTGGCTGTATGGCAGAGATGGTTTGCTGGTGGAACTAATGAGAAATGGAGGTGTATTTGTTGTATCGTTTGAGTACAACGGCGACAACAGTGAATTTACTCATGTGGACTGAGTACGGATAATGGCAGAAACTGGTGGTGATGTACGTGTTTGAATGAAGATGATTTTACAGCAACACAGCCACAGTTCTGGGGTCCGTAAGTGGGTGTGATCCGAATCTCTTGAGAAGATCTAAAAGGCAGTGGTGGTATTGTCCAATGTGGATGAGAAATGATCGACGACAACATCAAAACTTTGGTTGGTTCAAGTGAAGACGAACCAGCTGTGTTGCTGTCATGGTTGCCGTGGTTCAGTCGAGAAAACAAAACGAGAGAAGATTCAGTTGAAGGAATTGATGCTGTAACAGAGATGGAGATGAAAATGAAAATGATAGCAGTATTGTCTCGAGTTGGTGGTAGTACTGGTGACAGCAACATTAATGGATTTCAGCGAGTATTTGGGTCCAATAATGAAAGGCAGAGATGGGTTTTCGAAGGCAAGAGTTGTAAGAACAAGGGACACCAATCTGTTGCAGTTTTGAGCTCGAGTTGTGGCTGAATTTCCATTGAGAATACAATGCAAAGAGAGCTCAGACATGGAAGAAACGTAAGCAGTGAATCAAACTAGTGTTTGTCATGATAGAATGGAGATGCAAATCAGGCTTCTAATTAATTGTGGATCGTTGGTGTTCAAGTGATTCCGTTGGCTGAGCCATGCAACCAGTGTTGACGAGACGGGATGGAATGAAGCTTCCAAGCGAGTATGATGGGTTATGGCGGAATGGTTGCTGGAAGTGAACTGCAGTGGTGGCCATGAGTCCTCTATGTTTGGCGAAACTGGAATCGAAATGGGACTCTGGTTCATACTGCGAAAAGGATGGCTGAGATGGTTTGGTGTGGTCCGAGCAGTGGTGGCTCCTCAGTGTATGCAATGGGGTTCGACTAAAATGATGTTGGCTTCTGTGGTCGGAATCGAGTTAGACAAGGAATATAATGTTGTCGTTAGAGTTCTGAAGGTGCTCAGAGGGACGGAATGGATAAATGGGTGTCTACAGAAGCAGACGATGGCCAGAAAGTGGTCACGATGGAGCCTAAACTTTGGAGTTGGATTTTGTTTATTGGACTTGGGCCTTGCAATGGGTTAGGTCGTATTTTTAGAGTTTATAACTCTTCTCAGTTTGCAGCAGACAAAAAAAAAAAAAAAAGGGAGGAGGAGGCGAGAGCCGTAGACAGAGAAGAAGGAAGGGAGGCTGCTGTTGTTGCGGCTTCACAGCCGTTTACGGTTTGAAGTTTTGTTTCAATTCCGTTTTTCGATTAACTATTGATTTTATTTGATATTTGTTTATGGCTTTCTCAAAAGCCATGGCTAACTAGATCCATATTAGGGTTTAGGTAGAAACCAATTCAATTGTGTATTCTCTACGATGATATTTTTAATAATGATTTGATTGATTAGTATTTTCACTTCATATAGCTTGGTGTATAATTGTTCATGTGATTATTTTGATTATTTATGCTTTTCAATTGATATGGCGTGCTTGGATTAAATTCTTTGACGTGATATGCTTTAGGATTGATAAATAATGCTTTATAGAATCACTACCGATGAAGCGAAGGAATTTACAACGGAGAAACAATATTTTGGAATTTAACATACTATCTTCCGAGACATGAAATTAATTTCAATATTTGTCTTGAGTAATATATAAAAATTAGTAGAGTTCACATGATTTAATTGGTGGAAACCGAAAACCCTGATAACCCGTTTTCATTTTGTTTATTGTTAAAATTATTATTATTTCATTTTGTTCCGATCTTTTGAAAGTCGTTAAAACATTACTTATTTGATTATTTAGTTTTGGTATTAGTTAGCAGAGTATTTCACACTCCTCGTGGGAACGACCTGTACTTGCCATTGTCTACTAGTTAGACGTTGTGCACTTGCAGTATTTTATTGTAGGTTTCCCAACCTACCAGAAACCTGCGGCAATCTTAAATAAAAATTTTGCATTCTGAAAATGACTTCACTTCTCACTACAACCAAATCCTATAGCACTCATATAAGAAATACTCTGCACCAATATGCATGTCATTGGAATATTTTTGATTCTTAGTACAAGTGAAACCTTTCACCAGATACTCGAAAGTAAGTCACACATAAAAGCAAGCAGCAAATAAAAAGATATTTCTATTTGACATCTTCCTTATTAACTGAAGTGGTGTTTTAGTTGTAGACTTAAAAATATAACTGAAATAACATGTGATAGATTTACCTTAACCGTAAAAGAAAAAATAACATGTGATGGTTTTACCTTAACCGCTCGACCTGATAATTGCTACTGGACAAGAGCTTTGGTTTTGGTTTTACCTTAACTGTCTTCATTTTATACTCTTCAAGACCCCATGGTAATCCGTTTCTCCATATAAGTGCCAGAGTTAAGTGAAACAATACTCTCCACATAACTCTCTCTATTGTCGTCCATAATAATATCACGGACCACCACTGATCTGACTGTGTCGTTTATTGGATCATATAAAAGTAATTCCTCATGACAATTGTCTACCAGAATTTTCCCATTGTCAAAACACCATAATGGCAGCCAATATGGACCTAAGGGCTCTAGTAGTATGTCTAGTGGTAGTAGATGGGACTGAATTGTGATATATTTTCTAATCCAAGATTCATTGACTCCATACTCCTGCATCACCCACACTTCAGATCTAAATTGTCCACAAACACAAGTTACACAAATGGAGTCCCCCCACACTCCCACTTTCATATGCATTGCCCCCCGTAGATATCTAGGTGGCATAATATTTTCAGGTAATGGCATATCCACTATTGTCTCAGTGCTAATTTCAAAACAGACTATCACTTGGGTAGCTTTACTCCCCGAGAACCCCAACCAATGAAGACTTCCATTGAAAAGCACACCATGCAATCTTTCACCATAAAATTAGTAATTGATGGTGCCCTGAATACGATTCCATGAATCTAATTTCATGATATAAACATCCATTTTGAAGCAACCAGCTTTTTCAAAATCCGATATCATTACCAACTTGTAGTCATCAAGGTTGCTGTCATAACCAAATCCATATGTAACTTTGCGACCAGGACACACAGCCTTTAAAACATGATTGGGTGGCCCTGAAAAATCCTTGTATTCTCCCGTTAACGGGTTCAAAATACTATAATAACAATTGTGCACATTCTCAGCTATATCAGAACTAACAATCTTTAAGCAAACTAGTCCATTACATGAACCCAAAATGTTGTTGTAATGATAAGTTTTGTTAGATTCAAATGGGTAATTTATCAGGACAGCTCCATGGCATGACAATGATGAAATTGAAGCATAATCTATAGGTATAGAGTAAATCCTAGGGAGGCTGTAATTTTTCCAGGTTCGATGAAAACACAAGAGCTTAGGGTTGCTCTTGCTATGAAATTGAGATGATTCTTGATAAAAATAGGGCTACAAAGTAGACCATACAAGGACTTGCATACACACCTACATGATAAGATGGATTTCCCCGGTAACTTCAAAAAAATCTCAAAGTGAATATCTTCTGGAAGCTTTACCAACAGTGATACTCCTTCTCTTTGCTTTAGTTTTGATTTTGATTTAAAAAAAAAATCAACGTGAATCTCTTCTGGAAGCTTTACCACCAGAGATACTCCTTCTTCTTCTCTTTGTTTTAGTTTTAATTTGGATCTAGTACGGGATGGAATGCTCATTGTTTCTGATCAAAAAAAAAAAAAATGATTAGCACCTTGTTTTTTTTAGATGTAGAATCTGACTCGGACTGTTTTCACAATAGCAACTAAGAAATGGAGAATGAACAAAAGAAAGAGTTGTTGTCGATTAGAGAGTTGATTGGATAGGCAAGAATTATATAGAGTTGATTGCACATTTTGCATTGATGACCTTTGGTTATCAAGAGAGGAATTTTAGTCGGTTGGAATTTGCAAATTGGTTGCCGTGTCGCGAGTTTCAAGTCTAAAGTAGTGCGGTAATATGTGTAAATTGACTGTAGAAGAGGAAAAAGTTTTGGGGTTTAGCAAAATCATGTCATATAGACAACTTTTTCATTTGAGGAGGTGAGAAGAGAAAACCCCAATCGTATTATATTGACCAAGGTCAAACTCAAATAAAACTTGAAATTTGATGCATATATACTTGGTTGTATTGAGACTATACAACTTGCATGCTTGAATAGGTGTTTTCTCTTGAGCCTCAAAGAATGGATGTTTCTCCTAGGCCTCGATATTTGACCAAAAGTGTAAAATATTCTCATGATCATCATTATAACTTATTTCTTTTTTTTTCTTCTCTTTATTTCATTTTAAATCAAAATTACAGACGTGGTGAAGAGAATATATAGAACGTTTATAAACGCGATTGAAGGGATTAGTTGTTATTTCTTAATCAGTAATAAACGTGACGTGCACCTCAATAACACTCCCTTTTCAAGATTATATTATCAATTACTGATAATATCAAAATGAAGATGGTAAGAAAAAGATTGATATAAAATATGTTTGATTTTTTTTCTATATGCAACTGTCGGTGACGAAAGTCACGGAACTATGAAAAGAAAAATTGAGATTCACAACTAATTACTAACGCGAATAACGAATATAAAAAATAATATTAACGTGCATCGTTCCGTAAATTGCAGGAGTAGAACAAGCTAAGCTCCAACAACATACATTAACTAGTTGGAAGCCTAACAAGCTAAGCTCCAATAAGGGATCCGAAACGACGGATGGGGGCTGAGATTGTGTCACAAGGAGGAGGAACTACTCTACCTTCCATGTTAATTCCTGCAATATTACGCCATTGGGGGATCGAACCTGGGACCTCCTGGAGCGCATGAAATTTTGGGAAACGGGAATGACCAACTGAGCTAGGTGCCTGCTATTAATAATAGTAACTTATGTAAATAAATTACATTTATTTTAAATTACTGGATGGGATCCTAGTCACCAGCTAAGCACCAATATCCTTCAGAATGATAATGCCTAATGAAAAAGGAAATTACATTTTTTTGCATGTACTAATATCAAACCTAGACAAATAATTATGCAACCACTTCATAGGATCCACCATGTCCTCACTAAGTTCCCCAAATATCGTGAAAGCTAAGGTGACAAAACCAAAACCTTCATCTAAGCATTTATCAAACTACTTTTTATATTTGCGTGAAATGGCATTGCTTAACGCTAATCCAGGCTGACATTGCTTAATGCTATCGTAATTGATGTAATTAATTTTTATTACCTAAATTTGGCCATTAATCGCGAAATCAGTAATCGGTTTTATTACTTAATATAATTATGAGAATTACACTATAAAAAGATCAATCAAAACCAACAGCCAATAACGAAAATATGGAAATAACTAAATGACCGGGCGCCGTGGGAGGTGGAAGACATAGAATTGAACAGTGAAGAGTTTCGGCTCATTCTTTCTATAGCGTATTTATACCAAAAACACAAGTATTTCTATTTCTCCAAAAACAGAAGTAAGAAGTAAAAATAATTACCTTTACAAAAGGTTTATTTTTTTTATTATTATAAATCGTTCTGAAATTTTACACCAAAACTAATTCCTTGTTTTCTAGAACCCGAAAAGTTATTTCTGAATATATAGATTGATATCACCCCAATAATATTGGTATCCGTCTTTAATAATATTGGTAAAAGACTAAAGAGTGTGAAAATATAATTTCCCAACATACCCTATTAACAAATTAAAATTATGAGATTCTAATCAGGGGTTTTTATTGTTAAGTCAATGTACAATAAGTTCACTGAAAAACTAGAAGTCATTGCAATCTAGGCCAGCCATATTCATTTTGTAACTCTTTATGAACCTTAAATGTATCTCAAAGAATAAAATCTTTGCTTGGAAATGCTTACAGAATGCTATGTCAACAAATCTTAAGTTAGCAAAATTCATGGAAGACATTAATCCCAATTGTCCTTCAAACTGTAATGTTGTAGAATCTATAGAACATATGTTTTTTTGTCCCTTTGCCAAAGAGGTTTGGGCAGCTGAACCATACCCAGTGAATCTTCAATTTCACAGTTCTATAACTTTCTTAGACATTTGTAAGGACTGGATAGGTAAAAAGAACCCTATTATACCTGTAGAAATTGCTTTGACAAAAGCATGGTTCATATGGAAGGAGAGATCTAATCTAGTTTTTGAAAACAAACAACGGACAAGTGTTCAATTGGGTACTGAAATTCAAAGATACATAAAATTCTGGTACAAGGATCATCCCTTACTAAATCAAGTAAAAAGACGAAGAGATAAGAATATTACCTGGAATCCTCCTAAGAGATCTCAGCTGAAATTAAATATTGATACAAATTGGATCTCTGCCAATTTGCCAGCAGGTTTCTCTTTAATCTTTAGAAAAGATGCAGGAATTCTTGAACAAGGAAGAGTAAGAGCATTCACAGCCTCTACCCCTGAAGAAGCGGTAGCCCTAGAACTGTTGCAGGGAGCTAAATGGGCGACAAAAATTGAATTGTCCAACTTTTCAATAGAAGGAGACTGCAAGAACCTTTTTGATTACCTTAATGGAAAAGAATCTTTTTTAGAATGATAGAACATAGCCATCTTAGATGATGCTATCAATGAACTCAAGTCTTGTAATAACTCTTTGGGATTTTTTTTTATTCCGAGAACAGCTAACAATGTAGCTGACTTAATGGCCAAAGAAGCCAAAAACTTCAGCTCCTTCTTTAATTGGAGGAAGGAACCTCCAAAATGTATTAGAATAACTTTAGAAGTAGATAAATCAAATGTTCGGGTTGATTCTTCCGGCCCAACATTAGATGGCTCTACTTACCAAGTTGTAAGAGTTACTAACTCCCCAAGTTAGTCTTTTGAATGCATTTTAACTTACAAAAAAAACCACTTCAAAATGAAAACATATTGGTGTTTTTGCTTGATATCTTCCACGTGTATTTGATAAGTGCATATTTAAAATATATTTGGTGTCAATTCCATGCTAGTATTTGTTGGTTTTCTTGCAAATTATTGTATATTACGCTTGTTTTCTCTTATTTGTGTTTTATTAGATGAATCATCCAAAAGAAGTGAATTGGCATTTAATTGTGCAATAAAAGAAGCTAGCCACAAGTGAAGAAGGGCCAAAGACCCAGTGGAACTCGTTCAAACAAGAACTGAACGGAGTCATTCTGAGTTCGTACGAATAAGTTATGAGCAAAACAGGAACTTGGAAGACCAAAAGGGCAAAATGGTCATTTTCTATGTCAAGTGCTATTGGCACCCCCATGTACGTTAAGGGGCAATCATTCTGTTAAGGGGTGACCTGTTTCAAAGGAACTGCTAAAGGCAGTCGATTCATTTACTGGGGAAAGTCATAATTCAAATATTACTTAAAACACCGGGAAGGTTACTCAGGGCTGCCACCTTCTTCCCCATGGCCACGACTCCAACAGGGTATCTTCTCCGGTTCTCATGATCAGTTTCTGGTCCAGTGGTGATAATTGATCGCTATGGATGATTACAAGTAATGGGAGCTCGAGAGATAAAACAAGGAATGGAGGTATGGGTTGCTGCTTACGATCAACATCAGTGATGGATGGAGAAGAGTTTCAGCAAAACAATTGGCAGGGACGATGAAGTTGAGATGGTGGATGCTGATCACGATGATGGTGGGTTCTGGTTTGATGATTTTGATCTGTTGATTGCATCGGAAAGGGGTTATGAAGACTGTGGTTACAGCCAAGACACAGGGAATAAAAACGGTGATGGACAAGACTCGAGTTTAGATGATGTCTTGGTTGCTGCCATTCATGGCAATGGTGACGAGTTCATGATGAGAGATGGGTTTTGCTGTTACGAGCTCGAAAAGGCAGTGATCATGATGATCAATGGTGACTGATAGAGAAGTTCAAGAGGAGCATGAAGGTGCTGCTAGTTTTGCTGTATCTTTCAAAACACAGACCGTAAACAAAGAGTTTGAGAAGAAACTGATGGATATGACCCTGCTGGATTTGGATGAAGTTGGGCTGAGTCTCTTGACCGAGAAACCAATGGAGAAGATACGGAGGTGATCACAGATATGGATACAAGATTTTAAGATCAGAATGAAATGTTTCTTACGCGGCAATTGAGAAGAAACACGCATGAAAGAAGAATTACGGTGACGCCTATAATACATTAAGCTGATGTGTACTCAACCTTGAAAGCAGGCTGCACTATATTAAAATGCTTCATGTCATACCGATTCATTACCACTTGATTTCTCCCACGATAATTGTTCTCAGCCGACTTACAATGTTTATCTCATGCGGCTTTTGTGGATCGTACGCGGCTATCACACCACTATATAAAGCAGCCCTGCACAGAAGATAATACAATTTTGGAGAGGGAGAAAATAAAGAGTGAGGAGAGAGGTTTTTAATCCATATTTTAGGGTTTAAACCAAACTATTTTTTTCTTCTTTTTTCTTATATATTTGTGGGTTTTAGTAAATCTATGTGTAACTAATTTCTATCGGTTAAAGATGAATTCAATGTTCTAGCGTGAAGCTTTATTATTATATAAGTCTATTTGAAGTTTTAATCATCATCGTTTGTTTTCATTATATCTAGGGTTCATGATTGATTCTTAGATTGGTTTGGAGTGCACGCCAGATTAGTCTGTTAATCATTCTATTGCTAGTAGCGAGTTGTGCGATCCGTAATTGTCGTGCATCTCCTACACAAGTGAAAAACATGAGACCTTACAGAGGGACTCTGTAAAGCAATTGTGTGTGGAAACAACACCAGTAAGTGAACCGAGCGTACTGAGTTTCACTGCTGGAATCAAACCTAAATTCACAAACCTTAAAGCATTCGGTTGAGTTACACCTTGTAAGCGTACCTCAAGGCGGCTCAGTTGGATAGAATCTGGTGACTAAGCGTACTTGTTACCGGTGATACAAGGAGATTTGGGGATAGCAAAGCGTACCTGCTATTCTACGGTTGGTGATGAATGGTTCTAACGGAAGATAGATAAGTATTCTAATCCAGTAAACACTTGGTAACGGCGAAGGATTCCTTAATCATCTATTTTATTTATTATTTTCTTTATATTTATCTTACAACCAAAACCCCATTTTGTTATTTACTTTATCTTGATATTTCAAATAAACTATCAATTACACAGCTCTCTGTGGGAACGATCTCTTACTACCGCTATATTATTTATTTAATTAGTGGGAAATATCTCGATTAATTTGTTGTGCTTACGACACGCATGGCTAACTTTTCTGTTTGAAAGTAGATAAGTTATTTAAGGGAAATACGGTCTTGATATTTAATAAACGGAAACTTCTGCTTCTGTGTCCTTTTTGTACCTCTCTTTGCCTCTGGGAAAAAAATACATCATCTTGATAACGAACGAGTGTATAAAGAATAATTGGGCCGACCGACCACAGGGTTTGAAGGGCCCGAGGGGGAGTCCTTTCTGGGGCCACTTTTTTTGGAAAAAGAAACCTAATGTCAATGTGTAATTTCATAAAAAGATTGGAAATTTTTGATGTCCATAATTAATTTTTTAGGATGGAAAAATTTTCCCTCCCATTTAGTATTATTTACGTATCCTATTTTTAAGGGGTATAATTGGTAGGAAAACTAGAATATAACATATCTAAAAATGCGTGTTTGAGAATTTTACAAATTTTATCTCGTTGGAAAAGATTTTAAAAAGATCTACCCAATGAGATTTGTTGAAATCACAAAGTAACTCAACCTTCCACCAAACTCAATGTTAGGGTTCTAGACCTTTTAACACTGGAGAAAGCTTAAACACAAGGAAAAGAACCGGATAAACCCTTTGAGTTGGGGGTTAGCCACCAACTTTAGAAGAAACTATATAAACTTAACTTTGTTATATTGAGTGATTGTTCTATGAAAACATCGGCCAGTCTATTTATAACTTTCAAGCTTGAATAACAAGAAAAGAACTCGAGTTTTAAGACTGTCTAAACTAGGAAGTAATTAATCTAATTACGGAAAGCTAAGACACTAATTATAGCAAATAACTAACTGTGTGGTGTTGGCATCACAACATCCTACCCTCCTTGAAAAAGACTTGTCCTCAAGTCTTATATTCTGGAAATCGCGTTATGAAATCATTAGCGTCCTCCCAAGTTGCTTCATCTTCAGGATGGGTCTTCCATTGCACTAACCATTGCATACCAGCATGATTTCCCTTCTTGTACATTCGTCTCTGTAAAATGTAAGATGGTTCCCATTTGTCATAGTCGATCATATCTGGTAAAACAACAACAATATTAACAGTTGCGCCGAGTTTCTTTTTCAACTGAGAAACATGGAAAACGGGATGAATTCGACAGGTGGTAGGAAGCTCCAATTTATAAGTCACTGTTCCAATTTTCTCCAAGACTCGAAAGGGTCCGTAAAAACGAGGAGAAAGCTTTGAAAATGATTGACTAACAACAGTTGTTTGTCGATATGGTTGTAGACGCAAATAGACCCAATCATCAATCTCAAAATGAGTTCTGTTCTGTGAGAGTCATCAGCATATTTATTCATCCTAGCTTAAGCTTCATTCAAGTGAGACTTCAACAATTTAAGAGTGCGATCTCTGGCTTGAAGATTGATATCAACATCATGGACTGAGGTAGAGTCTGGTAAGTATGATAAAAGGTTGGAGGAGGTCTATTATACAAGGATTCATATGGAGTCATTTGGATGGCAGTATGAAACCTTGTGTTATACCACCATTCAACCCAGAGAAGCCATTTAAACCAATCTTTTGGCTTCATACCAGCAAAACAACGTAAATAACACTCTAAATTGCGATTAGTAACTTCAGTCTGACCATCAGATTGTGGATGGTATGTTTTAGTGTGACAAAGTTGCGTGCCTTGGAGAGAAAAGAATGCAGTCCAAAAATTACTCATGAATATCGCATCTCGATCACTGACAATACTCTTTTTCATCCCATGAAGACGAACCGCCTCTCGCACAACTACTTGTGCAACTATGCTTGCAGAATAAGGATGAGACAAAGCAATAAAATGTGCATACTTGGAAATTCGATCAACAACAACTAAAATAGAGTCTTTCTCTCAGATAGAGGAAACCCGTCGATGAAATCCATTGAAATATCAAGCCAAACATCCGCATGAATGGGTAAAGGATTCAAGAGTCCAGGAGGAGATATCGATTCAGTTTTATCGTGTTGGAAAATGTCACAACGATTAATGAATTCTTTAATGGAATGTTTCATTCCCTTCCAATAAAACTTTTGTTGCAATCTCTTGAAGGTTCTTAAGTAACCTGAATGGCCCCCCATTGGAGTTGTGTGAAATTCTTCAAGTAATTTGGAGCACCAAGAAGAAGAAGAAACAACCACAATCCTTTGATATATCGCAAATTCCCATCAATGTAAGTAAAGTTGCGCTTGAAACCAGGATTACTACGTAAACTAGCAATTAATGACCCATAGCCATCATTCTGATGACATTCTTTGACAATATCATGAACCCAAGAGAAAATAGGGGTGGAGATTGAATGAAGTTGAGGACTGGAGAGACGAGATAAAGCATCAGCAGCTACGTTCTCTATGCCATGACGAAAAACAATCTCATAGTCATACCCCAACAACTTAGATAGCCATTTTCCATAGATGATAATTTTTGATCCAAAAAATACTTCAAGATTCTATGATCGGTATAGATCTTAAAATGTCTTCCCGATAAATAAGGACGCCATTTTTGAACAGCAGATACGACTGCCAACATCTCTTTGTCATATACTGAAAGATTCAAATTCTTACCAGATAGCGGTTTGTTGTAGTAAGCAAGAGGTCTGCCAGACTGCATTAACACAACATCCAAACCACCACTCGAAGTATCACATTCAAGATAAAATTCCTTACTAAAATCCGGTAATGCTAATACAGGAGTTGTAGTAAGAGCATGCTGCAACAATTTGAATGAAGAAGTAGCATCATCATTCCAAACAAAAGCATCCTTTTTTAATAGCTAAGTCAAAGGCTTACTGATAGTGCAAAATCCTTGACAAACTTGCAATAATAACCAGCAAGACCAAGAAATGCTCGAAGCTCTTTAACTGTGCTAGGAATAGGCCAAGAAAGAATACTCTTGATTTTATCATCTTCAACTGCGACTCCATTAGATGAGATAGCATGACCGAGATAGCCCACTGAGGGATGAGAAAATGTGCATTTAGACTCTTTCACGAACAATTTGTTGGAACGTAAAATATTAAACACAATAGACAGATGCTTAAGATGCTCAGAAAAACTCTTACTATATATCAATATGTCATAAAAAAAAAACGATTACAAAAATGCGTAAATGAGGTCTGAATAGATCGTTCATCAAACTTTGAAATGTAGATGGAGCATTCGAAAGTCCAAAAGGCATGACCAAGAACTTATAATGGCCATCGTGCTTTCCTAAAAGCTGTCTTAGCAATATCTGGCTCGAAGAGACGGATCTGATAATAACCAGATCGTAAATCTAGCTTGGTAAAGAAGAACGCACCATGTAACTCATCCAAGAGTTCATCGACCAAAGGAATAGGAAATCTATCCTTGATAGTAATCTTATTTAATTCCCTATAGTCCACACACATCCTCCAAGTATTATCCTTTTTACGAACAATTAAAATCGGATACGAAAATGGACTGGAACTGGTACGTATTAATCCAGCTTCCTTCAACTCAGTAACTATTTTTTCAATCTCATCCTTCTAAAAATGAGGGTACCTATAAGGTCGAATATTAACTGGAGAAGAATCAGGTAGTAAAGGAATGTGGTGATCATGCTCACGAGAAGGTGGTAATGAATCAGGAGACTGAAAAATATCGAAATATGCTGATAATAATTGCTGAATTTCAGGTGGTAGTTCGGCAGTTAAATCTCTTGTAGATGCATTAAATTCAGATAATTGAAACAGAATTCCAAAGTTCTCCTTGTTCAATAAATGCTGCATGGGAGAACTATCCATCATCATTACAGTTGAGGCGTCATTTCCCACTAAAAGAATGTCAGCATCTTGAATGTTGAACTTCATAGTTAAAGCTGTAAAATCCCAAGAGACTTCTCCTAACGTACGTAACCATTTAACACGCAACACGGCATCACAACCACTGATAGGTAATAGATGAAAATCAGAAGTAAAACTATAGCCCTGTAACTCAATTGGAATATTAAAACAAGAGCCTTGAGTACTTATCTGACCACCATCACCGGCTGTTACTTGTAAGTCAGCATTTGTTGAGCAAATAGAATAACCACACTGTTTGGCTACCTTTGGGTGAAGAAAATTTTGGGTAGAACCCGAGTCGACAAGAACTGTTAAAGATTGACCTTTAGTAAAACTAGAAATACGCATTGTCCTAGGAAAATGAGTACCCAAGAGAGATGTAAGGTGATATTTGCCTCAGACTCAACTGGTTAAATATTATTGTAAGCATGGTTATTGTCTACAGGTTGTTCAAAAACATCCTCAACTTCAGCATCTATTTCAACAACATCTAAAATAGTCAATCTGGGATTGGCACAAACGTGAGTTGGTGTAAAGAGTTCATCACAATTAAAGAAGAGACCTTGGGAACGTCTTTGTTTCTGTTCTTCCAAGGAAAGTCGTCTAGCTCCTGGTGGTATAAATGACTTATTATATGGAGTAGGTTGTACCGTAGCAGCATGCCTAAATGGAGGAGGACGATAAGGTTGTCTTGTGACAGCCTTAGTAACAGCTGCATAGGCCTCTTCCTGATGAAGTGCTTTGGTAAACGTCTCAAGTAATGTTTGTGGTGCCAATAACTAAACCGTAGTACCAATATGAGGTTTTAAAGAACGAATGAAGCAACTGATCAAATAATCCTCTGAAAAATCAACAAAGTTTAAGAGATGCTCAAATTCAGATATATGTTCACGTACGGTACCTTTCTGATTAATAGTCCTGATAGCCAATCGAGCATCAACAAATTTCTGCGGAGCAAATCTTTCACGAACCAGAGTACAAAATTCTTCCCACGTATTGACTTCAGTTTTGGTTCTTCGCCATCTAAACCATTGATTGGCCACTCCTTTAAGATGGGCGGCGACAACAATAATTTTAAGAGCATCAGATGTATTGTACACACTAAAATATTGGTCTGCATTGAAAATCCAGCCATCAGGGTCTTCACCAGAAAAGTTTGGAAATTTGATATTAGGGCGCAACTGTTGTGGTTGACCATGGTTAGGGTGAATTGGTGGTGGAGGTGGCGGAGGTGATGGAGGAGGTTGTCCAGCACCAACAGGTTGTTGTCTCTGAGGTAAAAACTCCCTAAGCACAGTACGTAAAGAATTTTCCATCGTGTTATTGAGTGCTGTACAAAGCTCTGTGACAAGAGTAGTACGTTCTTGTGCACGTACCAATAATTTTTCTGCCTTCTTCTTAGTCTGAACTTCCTCATTATGAACATGAAGGTTGGTAATAGTTTCAGACACATCGTTGAGATTCTCTGCAATCCCTGCAATCGCTTCATGCACTTTCTTCAAGTTATCAGTGTAAGACATTGTAATCAGAAACACAAGAACCCTAAAAAAAATTTGATCGATTTTGAGATTTGAGCTAAACCTGCTCTGATCCAGGTGTTAGGGTCCTAGACCTTTTAACACTGGAGAAAGCTTAAACACAAGGAAAAGAACCGGATAAACCCTTTGAGTTGGGGGTTAGCCACCAGCTTGAGAAGAAAACTTAACTTTGTTATATTGATTGATTGTTCTAAGCAAACAACGGCCATGCTATTTATAGCTTCCAAGATTGAATAAAAAAAAATCCTTCTAAACTAGGAAGGAACTAATCTAATTACGGAAAGCTAAGACACTAATTATAGCAAATAACTAATTGTGTGGTGTTGGCATCACAACACTCAATTACTAAGTTGAAATCAATGGGTATAGATACAAGTCTTAATTTTATAGATCGTTAATTAGGATTGTTGAACTTCATGATTATCACACAATAATATACAAATAGAATAGTTTATATGGAATACCTTATAGCGTTAATCCGTAGTACGTCGATCATTTGGAGCAGCGATAACACCTTGTGGAGATCATGGTTCTCCTTCTTCACCTCTTATGTTATGAATTATCGATTCTCCGAACGCGATACCGATGGCTATTGTGTTCCTGTTATAGGTAGAAGGAGGACCAAGTTCCTAGGGTTTAGTTGTAGCATTAAATCTCGACCGTCCATAAAGGAAGAGTTAATAGGAATTAATCCCCTAGAATGGTAACCGAAATATTTAGCAATATTCTTAATTAACCATAGTTATCACATGGGCCCACAGGATATTTCTATATGTATAGAAATATTCTTACATTCTCCCACTGGTCCATGTTATAACTTATTTATAGAAAAACATAAGCGCGCATAATTGCTAAATAAATTTAATGGTTAAAAGTAATACCTTAACCAAGGAAATCACGTATGCGAGTCATGGCGATGGAACATGTCTTGTTATCAACATGTTCCATTCCATGTACCACAACACAAGCAACTTACTTAATCAGTCCTTAAATGGGGATATCATAATGGTCCAGTTATGTCTTCAAAAGAAAGACAATTTCTGTTAACATTCATCCATTCACATAAGTGTATACTAAATATGGATACATAATAAAATTCAGAAGTACATTATTAAGAGCTCAATCAGTTTTCAAAAATAAGCACATAAATTAGCTGAATTAAATAATCAATTACTCCCACGGACCTAAGATTTTAATCTTTTCTTAAGAGGTCTTAAAAGGTAATTGTCCATTAAGTGCATCTCCGAATGAAACTGTGCTTAAGAGGTAAATCAACAACTATTGTTTCAGAATTTCCTAATTCACGCATATATACTCAAGGTTCATGTGTTTTGCTCCCTTCGTATACATATCGTGCTTTAATGCTGCGAAGCTAAGACGATAAATTTCAGCAATGTAGAGACAAACCTTAAGTCTAAGTATATCGCAGTCATAAATATTGAAACTCAATTGTGGTACTAGTATTAATGGATTCTTCCTTTATAGAATCCATACATCACATAAATTGAAGTCTGAAAAACCAATCAACTCTTGTTGGGTTTGCTAACTAATTATAAGACATAAGTTAAAATAGTATCTAAAAATTCTTGATAGCTTTCGTGTAATTTGTTCTTCGATTCTTTAGGCATTTAGTTAACATATCAACAACTTGTTATAAGTTTCATATCAGAATTAAGACGTAATGAAGATTAAATTTATATCTTCTATTCAACTTGAAATAAAATCTGTTAAATATATTATTATCTCAAAATTCCTTGAATATTCGATATATGCCTTATATGAGAGCTTGTGTAATCCATATGATATTACTATAAATGAGATATGCATAAAGTCAAGATCATTACTCGTAGGTAGTATGTCTTAACATACAAGACCAAGAGTATGAATTTCTCCCACTGATCTTGAGGTATATGCATAAATCTGTAATAATTTCATCCAAAACTTGAAACATTTATAGTTTTGTTGAATTTCATATACCATTACGGGAGACTGCTTAAATTTCATACTTTGATTTCTAAAATTTGTAGACTAAATTTTATCATTAATAAAGGCTATTTTCACATTTAATTAATGCAACTCTTAGGTCATGCTGAGCTACTGATAATCCTATGATAATTCTGAATATGTCTTTATTTGACACGAGAGAAAAACTTATTTATAATCAATGCATCGTTTCAGAGTAAAATCTTTGGCAATAAGTCTTGCTTTATACCGTTTAAAATTGCTATTACAGTCGTATTAGGTCAGAAAGACCCACTTTCATACAGCTGATTTGTGTCTTTCGAGCAATTAAACAATATCCGAGACTTGACTTTCAACCAATGATTTTTTCTCACATAACATCAATCCATTAATCAAAATTATTACACATAATATTTGTGAACCGAAAACCGAGTCTTTCCCATTCCATATCAAAATGTAATAAATTCTTGTAAGAAAATCACTGAAACAACATGAATAACTTTCTTTGAATCTCTGTTGAGACCTTCTTAATTCTGGTTCATGTTGTTACCAAAAAATTTCTTTATTGGCAGTAGTTATATTATGGAGTACTGGATCAGTAATTTGTGGTCTTTCATTATCTAACATTCTGATAATGAGAAGATTCACAATATCTGTAGAAATCTTAAATAAAGGGATCATTATCAGGATTTCTTGAACAAATATATCCACGTACTCCCACTGATTATGCCATCATTAATGAATTTATATTTTCGATTTCAATAAATCTCATACTACGGTTAGAACATTAATGAATACAATTTGGATTATTTAGAAAAACCAATGAACTAGTAATAGTTTTGAAATCTGATATTCATTCTTGGGAATGTAATCCCTCACCTCCAACTGAACAACCATAACTTAAAGATGATTTAAACTAGATTTCCATCCATTTTAGTCCAAAGCGTGTCTTTGAGTTTGAACAAATTTGTCGGACTATGCAACCTGATCATTTGTCCGAAGACTCTCTGAAATTGCGTTTGTTTACATTTTCTTTAAAAGAAAGGGCCAAAACATGGTTTTACGGTTTGAGACCACAATCAATCACCACTTGGGAACAACTCACTAATCAATTTTTCCAAAATTTTTTTCCACATCATAGGACCATCGCTATTCGTCAAAATATCAATTGTTTTGTCCAATTGGATGAGGAAACTGTTTTTCACTATTTTGAACGTTTTAATGATTTGTTGAGTGAATGTCCGCACCATGGAATTGAGAAGTGGAGACTTGTCGTCATCCTCTATGAGGGACTAGACTTTGAATCTCGAACCATGGTTGAGTCTATGTGTAATGGTGAATTTATTGATAAATCTGTGGATGATGCATGGAATTTTTTAGCCGAGATTGCAGAAAAAAACCATCAATGGGAATCCGTTAGGGAAACAGGAACAACACCACATGATATGAATCACCCTCATGAATTAGAGTTTTATTCTTGTAATAGCTCCGACCTTAGGATTGAAAATTATCCTAGATTGCAAAATGCCTATCATAATGATGATGATGATTATGATGTTATGTTAGAAGAACATGTCTCTACTGAAAATGTTATGGAACCTTTGGGTTCAAATACATTAGGCTTCTTTGCCCCGACCTTAATGCATGATATTTCTTCTAGTATTCCATGTGATGTTTCCCCTGATGTGCCGATACATGAAAATCAATCTGTTGATGATGTTGATAATTCTGATTGTAATCTTGCCAATTTGATTGATGATTGTGAGCATGATGTGACATGTGTAGATGAGTTAGAAGATTTTGATTTGATTGATAATGATCCTATTCTTCTACCTAAGTCACAATCTGATGGCCTTCCACCCAACCTAGATTTGGTTTGTGCCAATATTGTAAAACCAATTTTTCTGAAAATTCCTAATCTAGGATTGGAACTGTGTGCTTCCCAAGTCCTCTTGGACTATTTTGCTTCAAAATATAACACTTTTAAAGAGCCACAGTTGGAAATTGCATGTTTGCCCATCCCGAAAACAGTCCATTATGAGTTAGACCTTTTGAATCCTGAACCCTTAAAATTGTTAGATTTTGTGCTTAAAAGTAAACCTGTTGAACAATTTAGGTTTAGAGGTGATTCATTCGGTTTTTCACTCTCACTCCCATTTAAGTCCAATTTTAGTGTTTTGAAACTTCCTTTGTCTCTACACTTCGTCTTTTGGGTTGATCCTCAACTCTTTAGATTGTTAGTGTATGGTGATTTTTTTTGTATATAATCCAGTAGATAAAAATTTTAAAAATCCTTTTGTTCCTTTTGTATATATTTTGCTAATCCAATATGATCTCGGCTGAAATATGTTGGATTTTTTGCCTTGAATAACGGAGTTTTAATTCTGCTTTCGCCGTACAATCGGGTATTCTCTCTCCTTTTACTCTACTCAGCATGTCCCTTTCCATATGATGCATTTTAATTCTTTCCATACTTTGAAACATTGAGGACAATGTTTAGTTTAGGTTTGGGGGTATAGAGTAGATACCACGATAATATGCTATAATTGAAAACAAAACTCTTTCTTTTTGAAAAAAATTGAAAAATTCCAAAAAAAATTGAAAAATTGAGAAATTCAAAAAAATTAAAAAATTGAAAAAAATCATAAAAATGGAGCTCATTTACCTTGAAATGTTGACTCTTGTGCAAATATGTATTATTTTTAGGAGTCTTAGTCTAGATATTTAGGCACCCTGATTCTAGCACAATTCACATAGTGATAAGAAATTTGCACGCGCACGATCTACCAATACATGTATGGCCTCGATCTTCAAGGTGTTGGATAGGAAGTTACGATTGCCAATCACTTTAGAATACTGAACGAAACTGGACTAGCTTGTTCTTTGGTTGGTTGGGATAGAAGATGGAGGTTACATTAAGAAAGACAACCATCGAATTTAACTGGGTGCATCAAAAAGGGCTACCTCTTGCAAAGTGTCATGTAATTTTTGTTTCTTTTTGTTATATATCAAAAGTGTTTCCTTGTCAAAAAAAAAAAAATATCAGAAAAATCAAAAAAAATCAAGTATTTTTTCAATTTCATCATCTCTTGTTCCAAAAATAAAAAGAGATTAGTCAATGTAAATAAGAGTCATGTAAATAGTCATCTTTTGTTGTTTCGTTGTAATAAGCAAGGAGGGTGTATGCCATTGATGTACAACGCGAGAAATTGTGAAATACCTCCAACTCATTCACAATTCTCGTAAAGTCCGGACAGCTAGCTAGATTTCGACCTCAGTTCTTAGCCTGAGAAACTATCTCTTGGTGATTAGTAGTCATAACTTCAGATCTTTCTTTACACATGTGTAGATACACTTTACACTCTTATCACATGTCTTTATTTGTTATCAGTGCTAGGATTGTGCCTTCGATAGCTAGATTGACATCTCCATTTTGCTGTGAGCTTAAACTGTTTTGCACATGTCACATTTTGATGGAATCTGAGCTTATATTTTGTCCTTAGGTTTTGTAGGCACACCTCTGGTAAACCTTCACGAGACTTCAACTCGTCCACTAGGGACACTTAGTGGTTTAAAAGGCTTAGTGCATACGCTAAATGCATTCGAGAGACCAGCGACAGTGGTATAGTTAGGATTTCCTTAGTTTTGTTTTACTTGAGGACAAGTAAAATTCAGGTTTGGGGGTATTTGATGAGTGCCAAATATTGTATATATTTATCCCTTTTTGTTGGCAATTTAACTCATCTTTTATGCATTAATTCTACATTTTATCCCATATTCTGTATTTTCATTGTTTTCAAGAATAAATATTTTTATTAATTAATTTTGTATTTTTAGGTAATAAATAAAGTTCGGATGAGTCGCGGAGCGAAAAGAGCAGAAAAGTAGTGAAAAGCCGGGAGAAATTACGCAAGGAAGCCGCGAAGAATGGTGCGCACAACCTCATTTTCTACACACAAAAGCGCCTCCGTTCTCAGCCATCAGATCATTTCTCAGAAGCATCCGACGGTCGCTCCTTCATAGAGCATCAAAATCTGATGTCTCTGCCGAGCACCACAGCGCTGAAATTCCAAGCCTTCAGATTAGATGGTAGTTGAATCCAACGGTCGCTCCCTTGCTGTTCATCAAAGTTTGATATCTCCGCCTAACACTACAGTACCTAACTCCATCAAGTACCGTTCATTTTGTTGTATCATATAATCCAACGGTCTCTCATAGCTTGCCTCCGCATCACCGTCCGATCTACCTACCATCTTCGCATCTCGCAGCTCAGAGTCACAGAACATCAAAACTAGATACACCCCCCACACCCTATCACCCGAGCCCATCCACCTAACCAAACACCCTTCTCTCCCAACCAGTCGAGCCACTTTCTTCTCCACCGTACCCCTCTGCAGAGCCACCTCCTGCAACTGCCGCACCACCATCATCACCACCAACTCCACTGCCACCACCACACCTCCACCATCATACACACTCGACCCATCACCTATACCACGTTCTAATCTCTATCAAACAACTAATTTCGCCCATTCTCTCACCACTGAACCCTAAGAGTGAGTTGGTGAAATTAGTTGATGATATAGATCAATTGGAGATATGGGAAGCAAGGGAAGATGACAAGGAAGATTGGGTCGAAGCTATTGAGTGCTATCAGTGATTAGGTAAAACCTAATTTCAATTTTTGTAATTTGGGGAAGAACAAACCCTAATTTTGGGGGAATTAGGTAATTTAGGGAATTTGGGTCTGTGACTATAAATAGCCCTATCAGTTGTGTTAGAAAGCATGTTTGGAGTAGCCAACATCCAGAACTCCCAAGTTCTGTTAAAATGATAATTTTACAAGCTCAGTTTCATTTTATGCTCAGTTCTGCTAATTTGCATTGTTCCATGTTTTAAATCATTGTTTGTTAATGTTCCTGTTAATACTTGGTCTCATATCCTGTTAATGCTTGATGTTAAATGTTAAAATGTTCAGTTCACAGTTCAATTTCCATGTTCTGTTCATGTTTTTTTTTTGGTTCAATTTGCTGTTTAGTTTCATCTCCTGTTAGCATGTGTCCTGTTTAGATGTTGTTCAATGTTAGTTCAGTTAGTTGTGATCATGTTTGTTGTTGCTCCTGTCACTGTCAGTTACATAATGGAATGCTAGGCTAGATACATCTGTGAAGCTTTGAACCAATTGTGCAATGGCAAGAAATCAGTGCTCATAGCAAGCTGATTTTCTTGCCATTCTTGTTGTATGCTTAGGATGCAGTGTTGATTGTGCATTGGGAGAAACTAGTGCTTATAGCAAGCTAGTTCTCTTCCATTCTTTTAGTATACCTCCTGTTTGCCTGTATTCTGCCTAGCCTTGCTTCATTTCAGTTTCTTCACCACAACCCTGCCCTTGGCCTTAGGCCTTGGTTCATTCTTGTGATTGTTTTCTGTTGCTTTTGCTTGCTACTTGTACATTCTGTTACTTGTGCTACATTGCCTTTTTCTGCTGCACCTGTGCTGCAGCTGCTGTTGGCCTTGCAGTGCAGCTCCTGCTTCTGCTGCAGCTGCTGCTGCCTTCCCTTTCTGCTGTTGCTGTTGTCTGCTGCAGCTCCTTTGCTGCATTGTTCTCTTCCCACTGCCAAGCTGCTACCTGGTGCTGCCACTTCACTTCTCCTGCTGCAGCTCCACTCTCATGCTGCAACTCTGCTGCTGCCCTTCTGCTGTGCAGCATTTGTGTTGCTTCTGCTTCCTGCAGCCTTCCAAGGCCAACCCAACTGAGCCCAAAGCTCAGCTCATTCCAAAAAGATTAAGGCCCAATCCACAGTTACAAGCCCAGGTTTGGACTAAAAGTTGAAGCCCAACTCATTAAAAATCAAAGCCCAATTCAACCAACTTGTGGGCTTATTCCATAAGCCTAAACTCAAAAGCCCAAGACCAAACCAATTGAGTCCAAGGCTCAGTTTACCTCAAAAGCCCAAGACCTAAAGCATTTTATTAAAAAAAACCCATTAAGCCCAATAGTTCCAAAGGGGTATTCTAAGCCCAAAGCAAACTAGGAACCCAATTAGCTAGAAACACTTCCGAAACACACCCGATCTCTGTGGATCGACCCGTACTTGCACGAGCTACAACCGACGACCGTGCACTTGCGGTATTACTGTAGGCCCCCGTTTTTCTGCGCATTATTTTATACACTTTTCCTGGCCTACCAAGTTTTTGGCGCCGCTGCCGGGGAATAATTTTTTGGACCTTTTAGAAGCCTACCATCTACCAGGTAAATAAGCTGACTGCATTGGTGATATGATTTTGGCGATGTGCTTCTTCATTCTCAAAGCAATGATCTTTGAGATAATTTTATATACAGTATTGCACAGTGTTATAGGACGAAAATCCTCCGGCTTGTTTGCTATTTGAACCTTGGGAATAAAAGATACTCTGTTATTGTTGATTTGATGAAGAAGGAATCCCGAGTGAAAAAAAAGATTTTATCATCTTAAACACATCCTCTTTTACCAGCTGCCATTGGGATTGGTAAAACCCAAGAGGGAAGCCGTCTGGGCCAGGTGAAGTCCATGGCTCCATAGTCATGAGTGCTTGGTAGATTTCTTGTTATGAAGGAATAGCTTCAAGTTATTCATTGTCTTGCTCAGAGATGCATTGAGGTATGTGTCTGAGAAAGTTCTCACTTCTAGGAGGATTGGAGGAAGTCATAATACCTTGGAAATGCCGCTGAAGTAGTTGAGATATTGAATTTCTATCGTTACACCACGTACCATCAGATGCTAAAGAGCATCAATTTTATTTCGACATCTTCTGCGGTTCATTCTAATATGGAAGTACCTCGAGTTCATGTCCATGTCATTATAGAAGTGGTCACGAGATTTTCTGCCTGTTGGAACTTGCTTGAACTTCATTCAATTGCCTGATCTTGCTTTCTATGTTAATAACAGCTTATGTATTAGAACCATTGTTGTCATCGAATCGCATAGAGTTTTGTTCTGACTGAAGTTGCGTGATCTGCTTGTTTAAATCGCCAAACGTGCTTTTACTCCATAAGGAAAGTAAGTGTCTAGTATTTGACAGCTTATTTGTAAGGACAAAAGCATTGGATCCAGAACAGTTAGTAGACCAAGCATCTTTAATATTCTCAGAAAAAGAGTCATGTTTGAGCCAATGTTCGAAAAATTTCCATTCCTTTCCTTATCCTTCCTCCATTCCTTCCCCATTCCTGCCTGTAACCCTATTGTTGTTAGAAATGTCTATCATTATAGGGGTATGGTCTGAACCATAATGATGGAGATGCTTAAGAACAGAATCAGGATATTGAAGAAACCAATCACTATTTCCCATAGCTCTATCTATCCTAAACTTGAAACGTCCTGTGCCGTGTTTGTTGCTAGTCCAAGTAAACGGTCTACCACAAAACCCTAGATCAGTAAGGTCTGAATCCCTAATGAGGTCAAGAATATCACTAGAAGTTATATTATCGCAACCAGTATTTTTATCATCAGCAGTGAAAGTGATATTAAGGTCATCAATAAGAACCCAGGGTTTATTGATAGACATACTCAGATTCTTAATAAAGGCCATTGTGCAAATTTTTCATTATTATAGGGAGTACCGTAAATGCAAGTTAGGTACCAATCACCTCTACTAGGATCATTAGTAATGCACATATGAAAAATTTTGTCATCCCGATAAGAAATATTAAGGGAAAAGCCATCTTTCCAAAGCAAGAGTAAGCCACCTGCTAAACCAACTGAAGGAACGGAAGCACTATTAGGCATACCTAGAAAGTTTGAAAGCCTGATAATTCTATTATCATTAATTTTTGTTTCACAAACAAAGAAAATATCAGGATGGTGAAGATTATTAAGGTAGAGAAGGTGATCCCTAGTATCTTTGCCTAGAAAACCTTGACAGTTCCAACTTAATATTCTCATACTTAAAAAGACGTTGGAACTGCGATTAACGAAGATGGAACTGCAAGAAAAGATCAAATGGGAAAATTGAAAGTGATGAAAATAACTGGAAAAGAAATAGAGTGGAAAAGAGTTTACCAAAACGTTTGAAGCAGCAGCAGCCTCATCCATCACCTGGGGGGATTGCTTAGAAATATTGTCTCCCTCCTCTACTAGGTCATGCTCCATTCCATCAAACCCAGTGCCAGATGGATTCTTTTCAGTATTTTGCTCATCCAGATTTATCATCTCATTGTTATCCAACACTTCAGTAGCATTATCCTCTTCTTCTTCAGTACTCCTAGAACGTTTAGCCCTTCTCGGTTCCTCATGGTCATTTTCTTGAGTTGCTAAAAGTTGTCAACTAGCTTCACAAATTCTCTGTATAAGGAGATCCAGATCGTCACAAATATCAACTCGATATTGAGCAGCCAAGTTATGGATGTAATTGAGATATTCCTCATTCGTATATCGTCGAACCTTTAGGTCATATTGGCACCAAGGATGGGAATCAGCTAGTTGCAACTTGTACGTCATCCATGTTTTCTGGCATTGTATTAGTAAAATTATAAGTCATTTTGGTTGGACTATTCATGCACCAATCCCTGCTAATACATGCATTTGAACCACTAAAATGAGAGCCACTGTCGTCCTGTAATTTCCGATGTACCTGCTGCTTGTAATGTGCTCTTTTTTCACCAAGAGTGCAGCTGACATGAAATTAAGAAGACTTACAGAAAGGAAAATAAAAGAAGCCGATAACATTATCTAAATTTGCCCATGATATCTATCGGAATTCAAACTCTGGCCGTGGACCCATGACTGCGTGGAAAATAAGGAAAATGTACAAATCATGCTTGTTAATTAAGCCAAACAAATTAAGCTTAAATGACTGCGTGGTTGATTTCTGGTGGTGTTTTACCAACAGGAATACTAACATGAGTTGCAACATTAAGGATTTATCTAATCCCGGTGATAAAACTAAGTACAGAATGATTATAACTAATTGCAAAATAAGGAATTTCATTTTGTTCGTTTGCAGGTAACCTCAATTTACGTACAACAGTTTAACTACATTTCTAGCTAACAATCACATAGACCACATAATCAACCAGCAGCAAGGTATGTACTTACTTGTGGCTTTACTTTTATTTTTCAATCGAAACAAATTTCTGGCGTATTTTTTTTTTTAACTTGTTGATCAATTGAACAATACTCCGTGTGGACACAATGCAACCAAAATGACTCCCAATTTTTGCACCCAATCCAACACAGATTTCTCCCTAGATGCCGTATGAATTGAAGATCTGGGGTTGAAGATGATAGACGCATTTATGTGTCTATATTAGTCTCAATTCTCTGTAATATTAGTCTCGATTTTGTTTATTTTGATATTTTATATCTTTGTAGGTGTTGTTGGAGAAATAAATATTTGCGACGAAAATAACGAAATATGGCTGACCTGGTATTTCTATATATCAGCAACACATAAGTCATCCCGTCACGACCCGATTTAATGGAATAAACGGACTTAGAGCTGGTGAGACAAGTGGTGGAGTTTATGTCCTCCTACTCAGATTTAATGTACGAATCTTCCAATGGCTGAAATCATGCAGTGGACTTACAAGATTTGCAGAGAGGCGTTGAGAATGAGGACGTAATGGCTGGAATATTCATATCCAGTCACCTGAGTTTGAGTTCAATGTAGGGTTTTGTGTGGTGGCTGCAGAGACAGCTCAGTTGTGATCGAGAGGAAGCTGCAGTCAAGAGCTGTTGTTGCTGCCATCGTGGCTGTGTATGAGAAGATAAGGAAAATGACTGTTGAATTGGTTCTGGTCGAAGTTTGGAAGGGTGCTGCTGGTTTGCAGTTGAGCAGCTGAGAAGTTAGAAGTGAAGATGCATGTATTGACTGTTCCATGTTGGGTAGTTATCGGTGGAAGATGGCCGCAGTTCTCAAAATGGTGGTCGTCTCTACACCAGCGACAAGAACAATGATTTTCTGGTGGCTGTATGGCAGAGATGGTTTGCTGGTGGAACTAATGAGAAATGGAGGTGTATTTGTTGTATCGTTTGAGTACAACGGCGACAACAGTGAATTTACTCATGTGGACTGAGTACGGATAATGGCAGAAACTGGTGGTGATGTACGTGTTTGAATGAAGATGATTTTACAGCAACACAGCCACAGTTCTGGGGTCCGTAAGTGGGTGTGATCCGAATCTCTTGAGAAGATCTAAAAGGCAGTGGTGGTATTGTCCAATGTGGATGAGAAATGATCGACGACAACATCAAAACTTTGGTTGGTTCAAGTGAAGACGAACCAGCTGTGTTGCTGTCATGGTTGCCGTGGTTCAGTCGAGAAAACAAAACGAGAGAAGATTCAGTTGAAGGAATTGATGCTGTAACAGAGATGGAGATGAAAATGAAAATGATAGCAGTATTGTCTCGAGTTGGTGGTAGTACTGGTGACAGCAACATTAATGGATTTCAGCGAGTATTTGGGTCCAATAATGAAAGGCAGAGATGGGTTTTCGAAGGCAAGAGTTGTAAGAACAAGGGACACCAATCTGTTGCAGTTTTGAGCTCGAGTTGTGGCTGAATTTCCATTGAGAATACAATGCAAAGAGAGCTCAGACATGGAAGAAACGTAAGCAGTGAATCAAACTAGTGTTTGTCATGATAGAATGGAGATGCAAATCAGGCTTCTAATTAATTGTGGATCGTTGGTGTTCAAGTGATTCCGTTGGCTGAGCCATGCAACCAGTGTTGACGAGACGGGATGGAATGAAGCTTCCAAGCGAGTATGATGGGTTATGGCGGAATGGTTGCTGGAAGTGAACTGCAGTGGTGGCCATGAGTCCTCTATGTTTGGCGAAACTGGAATCGAAATGGGACTCTGGTTCATACTGCGAAAAGGATGGCTGAGATGGTTTGGTGTGGTCCGAGCAGTGGTGGCTCCTCAGTGTATGCAATGGGGTTCGACTAAAATGATGTTGGCTTCTGTGGTCGGAATCGAGTTAGACAAGGAATATAATGTTGTCGTTAGAGTTCTGAAGGTGCTCAGAGGGACGGAATGGATAAATGGGTGTCTACAGAAGCAGACGATGGCCAGAAAGTGGTCACGATGGAGCCTAAACTTTGGAGTTGGATTTTGTTTATTGGACTTGGGCCTTGCAATGGGTTAGGTCGTATTTTTAGAGTTTATAACTCTTCTCAGTTTGCAGCAGACAAAAAAAAAAAAAAAAGGGAGGAGGAGGCGAGAGCCGTAGACAGAGAAGAAGGAAGGGAGGCTGCTGTTGTTGCGGCTTCACAGCCGTTTACGGTTTGAAGTTTTGTTTCAATTCCGTTTTTCGATTAACTATTGATTTTATTTGATATTTGTTTATGGCTTTCTCAAAAGCCATGGCTAACTAGATCCATATTAGGGTTTAGGTAGAAACCAATTCAATTGTGTATTCTCTACGATGATATTTTTAATAATGATTTGATTGATTAGTATTTTCACTTCATATAGCTTGGTGTATAATTGTTCATGTGATTATTTTGATTATTTATGCTTTTCAATTGATATGGCGTGCTTGGATTAAATTCTTTGACGTGATATGCTTTAGGATTGATAAATAATGCTTTATAGAATCACTACCGATGAAGCGAAGGAATTTACAACGGAGAAACAATATTTTGGAATTTAACATACTATCTTCCGAGACATGAAATTAATTTCAATATTTGTCTTGAGTAATATATAAAAATTAGTAGAGTTCACATGATTTAATTGGTGGAAACCGAAAACCCTGATAACCCGTTTTCATTTTGTTTATTGTTAAAATTATATTATTTCATTTTGTTCCGATCTTTTGAAAGTCGTTAAAACATTACTTATTTGATTATTTAGTTTTGGTATTAGTTAGCAGAGTATTTCACACTCCTCGTGGGAACGACCTGTACTTGCCATTGTCTACTAGTTAGACGTTGTGCACTTGCAGTATTTTATTGTAGGTTTCCCAACCTACCAGAAACCTGCGGCAATCTTAAATAAAAATTTTGCATTCTGAAAATGACTTCACTTCTCACTACAACCAAATCCTATAGCACTCATATAAGAAATACTCTGCACCAATATGCATGTCATTGGAATATTTTTGATTCTTAGTACAAGTGAAACCTTTCACCAGATACTCGAAAGTAAGTCACACATAAAAGCAAGCAGCAAATAAAAAGATATTTCTATTTGACATCTTCCTTATTAACTGAAGTGGTGTTTTAGTTGTAGACTTAAAAATATAACTGAAATAACATGTGATAGATTTACCTTAACCGTAAAAGAAAAAATAACATGTGATGGTTTTACCTTAACCGCTCGACCTGATAATTGCTACTGGACAAGAGCTTTGGTTTTGGTTTTACCTTAACTGTCTTCATTTTATACTCTTCAAGACCCCATGGTAATCCGTTTCTCCATATAAGTGCCAGAGTTAAGTGAAACAATACTCTCCACATAACTCTCTCTATTGTCGTCCATAATAATATCACGGACCACCACTGATCTGACTGTGTCGTTTATTGGATCATATAAAAGTAATTCCTCATGACAATTGTCTACCAGAATTTTCCCATTGTCAAAACACCATAATGGCAGCCAATATGGACCTAAGGGCTCTAGTAGTATGTCTAGTGGTAGTAGATGGGACTGAATTGTGATATATTTTCTAATCCAAGATTCATTGACTCCATACTCCTGCATCACCCACACTTCAGATCTAAATTGTCCACAAACACAAGTTACACAAATGGAGTCCCCCCACACTCCCACTTTCATATGCATTGCCCCCCGTAGATATCTAGGTGGCATAATATTTTCAGGTAATGGCATATCCACTATTGTCTCAGTGCTAATTTCAAAACAGACTATCACTTGGGTAGCTTTACTCCCCGAGAACCCCAACCAATGAAGACTTCCATTGAAAAGCACACCATGCAATCTTTCACCATAAAATTAGTAATTGATGGTGCCCTGAATACGATTCCATGAATCTAATTTCATGATATAAACATCCATTTTGAAGCAACCAGCTTTTTCAAAATCCGATATCATTACCAACTTGTAGTCATCAAGGTTGCTGTCATAACCAAATCCATATGTAACTTTGCGACCAGGACACACAGCCTTTAAAACATGATTGGGTGGCCCTGAAAAATCCTTGTATTCTCCCGTTAACGGGTTCAAAATACTATAATAACAATTGTGCACATTCTCAGCTATATCAGAACTAACAATCTTTAAGCAAACTAGTCCATTACATGAACCCAAAATGTTGTTGTAATGATAAGTTTTGTTAGATTCAAATGGGTAATTTATCAGGACAGCTCCATGGCATGACAATGATGAAATTGAAGCATAATCTATAGGTATAGAGTAAATCCTAGGGAGGCTGTAATTTTTCCAGGTTCGATGAAAACACAAGAGCTTAGGGTTGCTCTTGCTATGAAATTGAGATGATTCTTGATAAAAATAGGGCTACAAAGTAGACCATACAAGGACTTGCATACACACCTACATGATAAGATGGATTTCCCCGGTAACTTCAAAAAAATCTCAAAGTGAATATCTTCTGGAAGCTTTACCAACAGTGATACTCCTTCTCTTTGCTTTAGTTTTGATTTTGATTTAAAAAAAACAACGTGAATCTCTTCTGGAAGCTTTACCACCAGAGATACTCCTTCTTCTTCTCTTTGTTTTAGTTTTAATTTGGATCTAGTACGGGATGGAATGCTCATTGTTTCTGATCAAAAAAAAAAAAAATGATTAGCACCTTGTTTTTTTAGATGTAGAATCTGACTCGGACTGTTTTCACAATAGCAACTAAGAAATGGAGAATGAACAAAAGAAAGAGTTGTTGTCGATTAGAGAGTTGATTGGATAGGCAAGAATTATATAGAGTTGATTGCACATTTTGCATTGATGACCTTTGGTTATCAAGAGAGGAATTTTAGTCGGTTGGAATTTGCAAATTGGTTGCCGTGTCGCGAGTTTCAAGTCTAAAGTAGTGCGGTAATATGTGTAAATTGACTGTAGAAGAGGAAAAAGTTTTGGGGTTTAGCAAAATCATGTCATATAGACAACTTTTTCATTTGAGGAGGTGAGAAGAGAAAACCCCAATCGTATTATATTGACCAAGGTCAAACTCAAATAAAACTTTGAAATTTGATGCATATATACTTGGTTGTATTGAGACTATACAACTTGCATGCTTGAATAGGTGTTTTCTCTTGAGCCTCAAAGAATGGATGTTTCTCCTAGGCCTCGATATTTGACCAAAAGTGTAAAATATTCTCATGATCATCATTATAACTTATTTCTTTTTTTTTCTTCTCTTTATTTCATTTTAAATCAAAATTACAGACGTGGTGAAGAGAATATATAGAACGTTTATAAACGCGATTGAAGGGATTAGTTGTTATTTCTTAATCAGTAATAAACGTGACGTGCACCTCAATAACACTCCCTTTTCAAGATTATATTATCAATTACTGATAATATCAAAATGAAGATGGTAAGAAAAAGATTGATATAAAATATGTTGATTTTTATTTCTATATGCAACTGTCGGTGACGAAAGTCACGGAACTATGAAAAGAAAAATTGAGATTCACAACTAATTACTAACGCGAATAACGAATATAAAAAATTAATAATATTAACGTGCATCGTTCCGTAAATTGCAGGAGTAGAACAAGCTAAGCTCCAACAACATACATTAACTAGTTGGAAGCCTAACAAGCTAAGCTCCAATAAGGGATCCGAAACGACGGATGGGGGCTGAGATTGTGTCACAAGGAGGAGGAACTACTCTACCTTCCATGTTAATTCCTGCAATATTACGCCATTGGGGGATCGAACCTGGGACCTCCTGGAGCGCATGAAATTTTGGGAAACGGGAATGACCAACTGAGCTAGGTGCCTGCTATTAATAATAGTAACTTATGTAAATAAATTACATTTATTTTAAATTACTGGATGGGATCCTAGTCACCAGCTAAGCACCAATATCCTTCAGAATGATAATGCCTAATGAAAAAGGAAATTACATTTTTTTGCATGTACTAATATCAAACCTAGACAAATAATTATGCAACCACTTCATAGGATCCACCATGTCCTCACTAAGTTCCCCAAATATCGTGAAAGCTAAGGTGACAAAACCAAAACCTTCATCTAAGCATTTATCAAACTACTTTTTATATTTGCGTGAAATGGCATTGCTTAACGCTAATCCAGGCTGACATTGCTTAATGCTATCGTAATTGATGTAATTAATTTTTATTACCTAAATTTGGCCATTAATCGCGAAATCAGTAATCGGTTTTATTACTTAATATAATTATGAGAATTACACTATAAAAAGATCAATCAAAACCAACAGCCAATAACGAAAATATGGAAATAACTAAATGACCGGGCGCCGTGGGAGGTGGAAGACATAGAATTGAACAGTGAAGAGTTTCGGCTCATTCTTTCTATAGCGTATTTATACCAAAAACACAAGTATTTCTATTTCTCCAAAAACAGAAGTAAGAAGTAAAAATAATTACCTTTACAAAAGGTTTATTTTTTTTATTATTATAAATCGTTCTGAAATTTTACACCAAAACTAATTCCTTGTTTTCTAGAACCCGAAAAGTTATTTCTGAATATATAGATTGATATCACCCCTAATAATATTGGTATCCGTCTTTAATAATATTGGTAAAAGACTAAAGAGTGTGAAAATATAATTTCCCAACATACCCTATTAACAAATTAAAATTATGAGATTCTAATCAGGGGTTTTTATTGTTAAGTCAATGTACAATAAGTTCACTGAAAAACTAGAAGTCATTGCAATCTAGGCCAGCCATATTCATTTTGTAACTCTTTATGAACCTTAAATGTATCTCAAAGAATAAAAATCTTTGCTTGGAAATGCTTACAGAATGCTATGTCAACAAATCTTAAGTTAGCAAAATTCATGGAAGACATTAATCCCAATTGTCCTTCAAACTGTAATGTTGTAGAATCTATAGAACATATGTTTTTTTGTCCCTTTGCCAAAGAGGTTTGGGCAGCTGAACCATACCCAGTGAATCTTCAATTTCACAGTTCTATAACTTTCTTAGACATTTGTAAGGACTGGATAGGTAAAAAGAACCCTATTATACCTGTAGAAATTGCTTTGACAAAAGCATGGTTCATATGGAAGGAGAGATCTAATCTAGTTTTTGAAAACAAACAACGGACAAGTGTTCAATTGGGTACTGAAATTCAAAGATACATAAAATTCTGGTACAAGGATCATCCCTTACTAAATCAAGTAAAAAGACGAAGAGATAAGAATATTACCTGGAATCCTCCTAAGAGATCTCAGCTGAAATTAAATATTGATACAAATTGGATCTCTGCCAATTTGCCAGCAGGTTTCTCTTTAATCTTTAGAAAAGATGCAGGAATTCTTGAACAAGGAAGAGTAAGAGCATTCACAGCCTCTACCCCTGAAGAAGCGGTAGCCCTAGAACTGTTGCAGGGAGCTAAATGGGCGACAAAAATTGAATTGTCCAACTTTTCAATAGAAGGAGACTGCAAGAACCTTTTTGATTACCTTAATGGAAAAGAATCTTTTTTAGAATGATAGAACATAGCCATCTTAGATGATGCTATCAATGAACTCAAGTCTTGTAATAACTCTTTGGGATTTTTTTTTATTCCGAGAACAGCTAACAATGTAGCTGACTTAATGGCCAAAGAAGCCAAAAACTTCAGCTCCTTCTTTAATTGGAGGAAGGAACCTCCAAAATGTATTAGAATAACTTTAGAAGTAGATAAATCAAATGTTCGGGTTGATTCTTCCGGCCCAACATTAGATGGCTCTACTTACCAAGTTGTAAGAGTTACTAACTCCCCAAGTTAGTCTTTTGAATGCATTTTAACTTACAAAAAAAACCACTTCAAAATGAAAACATATTGGTGTTTTTGCTTGATATCTTCCACGTGTATTTGATAAGTGCATATTTAAAATATATTTGGTGTCAATTCCATGCTAGTATTTGTTGGTTTTCTTGCAAATTATTGTATATTACGCTTGTTTTCTCTTATTTGTGTTTTATTAGATGAATCATCCAAAAGAGTGAATTGGCATTTAATTGTGCAATAAAAGAAGCTAGCCACAAGTGAAGAAGGGCCAAAGACCCAGTGGAACTCGTTCAAACAAGAACTGAACGGAGTCATTCTGAGTTCGTACGAATAAGTTATGAGCAAAACAGGAACTTGGAAGACCAAAAGGGCAAAATGGTCATTTTCTATGTCAAGTGCTATTGGCACCCCCATGTACGTTAAGGGGCAATCATTCTGTTAAGGGGTGACCTGTTTCAAAGGAACTGCTAAAGGCAGTCGATTCATTTACTGGGGAAAGTCATAATTCAAATATTACTTAAAACACCGGGAAGGTTACTCAGGGCTGCCACCTTCTTCCCCATGGCCACGACTCCAACAGGGTATCTTCTCCGGTTCTCATGATCAGTTTCTGGTCCAGTGGTGATAATTGATCGCTATGGATGATTACAAGTAATGGGAGCTCGAGAGATAAAACAAGGAATGGAGGTATGGGTTGCTGCTTACGATCAACATCAGTGATGGATGGAGAAGAGTTTCAGCAAAACAATTGGCAGGGACGATGAAGTTGAGATGGTGGATGCTGATCACGATGATGGTGGGTTCTGGTTTGATGATTTTGATCTGTTGATTGCATCGGAAAGGGGTTATGAAGACTGTGGTTACAGCCAAGACACAGGGAATAAAAACGGTGATGGACAAGACTCGAGTTTAGATGATGTCTTGGTTGCTGCCATTCATGGCAATGGTGACGAGTTCATGATGAGAGATGGGTTTTGCTGTTACGAGCTCGAAAAGGCAGTGATCATGATGATCAATGGTGACTGATAGAGAAGTTCAAGAGGAGCATGAAGGTGCTGCTAGTTTTGCTGTATCTTTCAAAACACAGACCGTAAACAAAGAGTTTGAGAAGAAACTGATGGATATGACCCTGCTGGATTTGGATGAAGTTGGGCTGAGTCTCTTGACCGAGAAACCAATGGAGAAGATACGGAGGTGATCACAGATATGGATACAAGATTTTAAGATCAGAATGAAATGTTTCTTACGCGGCAATTGAGAAGAAACACGCATGAAAGAAGAATTACGGTGACGCCTATAATACATTAAGCTGATGTGTACTCAACCTTGAAAGCAGGCTGCACTATATTAAAATGCTTCATGTCATACCGATTCATTACCACTTGATTTCTCCCACGATAATTGTTCTCAGCCGACTTACAATGTTTATCTCATGCGGCTTTTGTGGATCGTACGCGGCTATCACACCACTATATAAAGCAGCCCTGCACAGAAGATAATACAATTTTGGAGAGGGAGAAAATAAGAGTGAGGAGAGAGGTTTTTAATCCATATTTTAGGGTTTAAACCAAACTATTTTTTTCTTCTTTTTTCTTATATATTTGTGGGTTTTAGTAAATCTATGTGTAACTAATTTCTATCGGTTAAAGATGAATTCAATGTTCTAGCGTGAAGCTTTATTATTATATAAGTCTATTTGAAGTTTTAATCATCATCGTTTGTTTTCATTATATCTAGGGTTCATGATTGATTCTTAGATTGGTTTGGAGTGCACGCCAGATTAGTCTGTTAATCATTCTATTGCTAGTAGCGAGTTGTGCGATCCGTAATTGTCGTGCATCTCCTACACAAGTGAAAAACATGAGACCTTACAGAGGGACTCTGTAAAGCAATTGTGTGTGGAAACAACACCAGTAAGTGAACCGAGCGTACTGAGTTTCACTGCTGGAATCAAACCTAAATTCACAAACCTTAAAGCATTCGGTTGAGTTACACCTTGTAAGCGTACCTCAAGGCGGCTCAGTTGGATAGAATCTGGTGACTAAGCGTACTTGTTACCGGTGATACAAGGAGATTTGGGGATAGCAAAGCGTACCTGCTATTCTACGGTTGGTGATGAATGGTTCTAACGGAAGATAGATAAGTATTCTAATCCAGTAAACACTTGGTAACGGCGAAGGATTCCTTAATCATCTATTTTATTTATTATTTTCTTTATATTTATCTTACAACCAAAACCCCATTTTGTTATTTACTTTATCTTGATATTTCAAATAAACTATCAATTACACAGCTCTCTGTGGGAACGATCTCTTACTACCGCTATATTATTTATTTAATTAGTGGGAAATATCTCGATTAATTTGTTGTGCTTACGACACGCATGGCTAACTTTTCTGTTTGAAAGTAGATAAGTTATTTAAGGGAAATACGGTCTTGATATTTAATAAACGGAAACTTCTGCTTCTGTGTCCTTTTTGTACCTCTCTTTGCCTCTGGGAAAAAAATACATCATCTTGATAACGAACGAGTGTATAAAGAATAATTGGGCCGACCGACCACAGGGTTTGAAGGGCCCGAGGGGGAGTCCTTTCTGGGGCCACTTTTTTTGGAAAAAGAAACCTAATGTCAATGTGTAATTTCATAAAAAGATTGGAAATTTTTGATGTCCATAATTAATTTTTTAGGATGGAAAAATTTTCCCTCCCATTTAGTATTATTTACGTATCCTATTTTTAAGGGGTATAATTGGTAGGAAAACTAGAATATAACATATCTAAAAATGCGTGTTTGAGAATTTTACAAATTTTATCTCGTTGGAAAAGATTTTAAAAAGATCTACCCAATGAGATTTGTTGAAATCACAAAGTAACTCAACCTTCCACCAAACTCAATGTTAGGGTTCTAGACCTTTTAACACTGGAGAAAGCTTAAACACAAGGAAAAGAACCGGATAAACCCTTTGAGTTGGGGGTTAGCCACCAACTTTAGAAGAAAACTATATAAACTTAACTTTGTTATATTGAGTGATTGTTCTATGAAAACATCGGCCAGTCTATTTATAACTTTCAAGCTTGAATAACAAGAAAAGAACTCGAGTTTTAAGACTGTCTAAACTAGGAAGTAATTAATCTAATTACGGAAAGCTAAGACACTAATTATAGCAAATAACTAACTGTGTGGTGTTGGCATCACAACATCCTACCCTCCTTGAAAACAGACTTGTCCTCAAGTCTTATATTCTGGAAATCGCGTTATGAAATCATTAGCGTCCTCCCAAGTTGCTTCATCTTCAGGATGGGTCTTCCATTGCACTAACCATTGCATACCAGCATGATTTCCCTTCTTGTACATTCGTCTCTGTAAAATGTAAGATGGTTCCCATTTGTCATAGTCGATCATATCTGGTAAAACAACAACAATATTAACAGTTGCGCCGAGTTTCTTTTTCAACTGAGAAACATGGAAAACGGGATGAATTCGACAGGTGGTAGGAAGCTCCAATTTATAAGTCACTGTTCCAATTTTCTCCAAGACTCGAAAGGGTCCGTAAAAACGAGGAGAAAGCTTTGAAAATGATTGACTAACAACAGTTGTTTGTCGATATGGTTGTAGACGCAAATAGACCCAATCATCAATCTCAAAATGACGTTCTGTTCTGTGAGAGTCAGCATATTTATTCATCCTAGCTTAAGCTTCATTCAAGTGAGACTTCAACAATTTAAGAGTGCGATCTCTGGCTTGAAGATTGATATCAACATCATGGACTGAGGTAGAGTCTGGTAAGTATGATAAAATGGTTGGAGGAGGTCTATTATACAAGGATTCATATGGAGTCATTTGGATGGCAGTATGAAACCTTGTGTTATACCACCATTCAACCCAGAGAAGCCATTTAAACCAATCTTTTGGCTTCATACCAGCAAAACAACGTAAATAACACTCTAAATTGCGATTAGTAACTTCAGTCTGACCATCAGATTGTGGATGGTATGTTTTAGTGTGACAAAGTTGCGTGCCTTGGAGAGAAAAGAATGCAGTCCAAAAATTACTCATGAATATCGCATCTCGATCACTGACAATACTCTTTTTCATCCCATGAAGACGAACCGCCTCTCGCACAACTACTTGTGCAACTATGCTTGCAGAATAAGGATGAGACAAAGCAATAAAATGTGCATACTTGGAAATTCGATCAACAACAACTAAAATAGAGTCTTTCTCTCAGATAGAGGAAACCCGTCGATGAAATCCATTGAAATATCAAGCCAAACATCCGCATGAATGGGTAAAGGATTCAAGAGTCCAGGAGGAGATATCGATTCAGTTTTATCGTGTTGGAAAATGTCACAACGATTAATGAATTCTTTAATGGAATGTTTCATTCCCTTCCAATAAAACTTTTGTTGCAATCTCTTGAAGGTTCTTAAGTAACCTGAATGGCCCCCCATTGGAGTTGTGTGAAATTCTTCAAGTAATTTGGAGCACCAAGAAGAAGAAGAAACAACCACAATCCTTTGATATATCGCAAATTCCCATCAATGTAAGTAAAGTTGCGCTTGAAACCAGGATTACTACGTAAACTAGCAATTAATGACCCATAGCCATCATTCTGATGACATTCTTTGACAATATCATGAACCCAAGAGAAAATAGGGGTGGAGATTGAATGAAGTTGAGGACTGGAGAGACGAGATAAAGCATCAGCAGCTACGTTCTCTATGCCATGACGAAAAACAATCTCATAGTCATACCCCAACAACTTAGATAGCCATTTTCCATAGATGATAATTTTTGATCCAAAAAATACTTCAAGATTCTATGATCGGTATAGATCTTAAAATGTCTTCCCGATAAATAAGGACGCCATTTTTGAACAGCAGATATGACTGCCAACATCTCTTTGTCATATACTGAAAGATTCAAATTCTTACCAGATAGCGGTTTGTTGTAGTAAGCAAGAGGTCTGCCAGACTGCATTAACACAACATCCAAACCACCACTCGAAGTATCACATTCAAGATAAAATTCCTTACTAAAATCCGGTAATGCTAATACAGGAGTTGTAGTAAGAGCATGCTGCAACAATTTGAATGAAGAAGTAGCATCATCATTCCAAACAAAAGCATCCTTTTTTAATAGCTAAGTCAAAGGCTTACTGATAGTGCAAAAATCCTTGACAAACTTGCAATAATAACCAGCAAGACCAAGAAATGCTCGAAGCTCTTTAACTGTGCTAGGAATAGGCCAAGAAAGAATACTCTTGATTTTATCATCTTCAACTGCGACTCCATTAGATGAGATAGCATGACCGAGATAGCCCACTGAGGGATGAGAAAATGTGCATTTAGACTCTTTCACGAACAATTTGTTGGAACGTAAAATATTAAACACAATAGACAGATGCTTAAGATGCTCAGAAAAACTCTTACTATATATCAATATGTCATAAAAAAAAAAACGATTACAAAAATGCGTAAATGAGGTCTGAATAGATCGTTCATCAAACTTTGAAATGTAGATGGAGCATTCGAAAGTCCAAAAGGCATGACCAAGAACTTATAATGGCCATCGTGCTTTCCTAAAAGCTGTCTTAGCAATATCTGGCTCGAAGAGACGGATCTGATAATAACCAGATCGTAAATCTAGTTTGGTAAAGAAGAACGCACCATGTAACTCATCCAAGAGTTCATCGACCAAAGGAATAGGAAATCTATCCTTGATAGTAATCTTATTTAATTCCCTATAGTCCACACACATCCTCCAAGTATTATCCTTTTTACGAACAATTAAAATCGGATACGAAAATGGACTGGAACTGGTACGTATTAATCCAGCTTCCTTCAACTCAGTAACTATTTTTTCAATCTCATCCTTCTAAAAATGAGGGTACCTATAAGGTCGAATATTAACTGGAGAAGAATCAGGTAGTAAAGGATGTGGTGATCATGCTCACGAGAAGGTGGTAATGAATCAGGAGACTGAAAAATATCGAAATATGCTGATAATAATTGCTGAATTTAGGTGGTAGTTCGGCAGTTAAATCTCTTGTAGATGCATTAAATTCAGATAATTGAAACAGAATTCCAAAGTTCTCCTTGTTCAATAAATGCTGCATGGGAGAACTATCCATCATCATTACAGTTGAGGCGTCATTTCCCACTAAAAGAATGTCAGCATCTTGAATGTTGAACTTCATAGTTAAAGCTGTAAAATCCCAAGAGACTTCTCCTAACGTACGTAACCATTTAACACGCAACACGGCATCACAACCACTGATAGGTAATAGATGAAAATCAGAAGTAAAACTATAGCCCTGTAACTCAATTGGAATATTAAAACAAGAGCCTTGAGTACTTATCTGACCACCATCACCGGCTGTTACTTGTAAGTCAGCATTTGTTGAGCAAATAGAATAACCACACTGTTTGGCTACCTTTGGGTGAAGAAAATTTTGGGTAGAACCCGAGTCGACAAGAACTGTTAAAGATTACCTTTAGTAAAACTAGAAATACGCATTGTCCTAGGAAAATGAGTACCCAAGAGAGAATGTAAGGTGATATTTGCCTCAGACTCAACTGGTTAAATATTATTGTAAGCATGGTTATTGTCTACAGGTTGTTCAAAAACATCCTCAACTTCAGCATCTATTTCAACAACATCTAAAATAGTCAATCTGGGATTGGCACAAACGTGAGTTGGTGTAAAGAGTTCATCACAATTAAAGAAGAGACCTTGGGAACGTCTTTGTTTCTGTTCTTCCAAGGAAAGTCGTCTAGCTCCTGGTGGTATAAATGACTTATTATATGGAGTAGGTTGTACCGTAGCAGCATGCCTAAATGGAGGAGGACGATAAGGTTGTCTTGTGACAGCCTTAGTAACAGATGCATAGGCCTCTTCCTGATGAAGTGCTTTGGTAAACGTCTCAAGTAATGTTTGTGGTGCCAATAACTAAACCGTAGTACCAATATGAGGTTTTAAAGAACGAATGAAGCAACTGATCAAATAATCCTCTGAAAAATCAACAAAGTTTAAGAGATGCTCAAATTCAGATATATGTTCACGTACGGTACCTTTCTGATTAATAGTCCTGATAGCCAATCGAGCATCAACAAATTTCTGCGGAGCAAATCTTTCACGAACCAGAGTACAAAATTCTTCCCACGTATTGACTTCAGTTTTGGTTCTTCGCCATCTAAACCATTGATTGGCCACTCCTTTAAGATGGGCGGCGACAACAATAATTTTAAGAGCATCAGATGTATTGTACACACTAAAATATTGGTCTGCATTGAAAATCCAGCCATCAGGGTCTTTACCAGAAAAGTTTGGAAATTTGATATTAGGGCGCAACTGTTGTGGTTGACCATGATTAGGGTGAATTGGTGGTGGAGGTGGCGGAGGTGATGGAGGAGGTTGTCCAGCACCAACAGGTTGTTGTCTCTGAGGTAAAAACTCCCTAAGCACAGTACGTAAAGAATTTTCCATCGTGTTATTGAGTGCTGTACAAAGCTCTGTGACAAGAGTAGTACGTTCTTGTGCACGTACCAATAATTTTTCTGCCTTCTTCTTAGTCTGAACTTCCTCATTATGAACATGAAGGTTGGTAATAGTTTCAGACACATCGTTGAGATTCTCTGCAATCCCTGCAATCGCTTCATGCACTTTCTTCAAGTTATCAGTGTAAGACATTGTAATCAGAAACACAAGAACCCTAAAAAAAAATTTGATCGATTTTGAGATTTGAGCTAAACCTGCTCTGATCCAGGTGTTAGGGTCCTAGACCTTTTAACACTGGAGAAAGCTTAAACACAAGGAAAAGAACCGGATAAACCCTTTGAGTTGGGGGTTAGCCACCAGCTTGAGAAGAAAACTTAACTTTGTTATATTGATTGATTGTTCTAAGCAAACAACGGCCATGCTATTTATAGCTTCCAAGATTGAATAAAAAAAAATCCTTCTAAACTAGGAAGGAACTAATCTAATTACGGAAAGCTAAGACACTAATTATAGCAAATAACTAATTGTGTGGTGTTGGCATCACAACACTCAATTACTAAGTTGAAATCAATGGGTATAGATATAAGTCTTAATTTTATAGATCGTTAATTAGGATTGTTGAACTTCATGATTATCACACAATAATATACAAATAGAATAGTTTATATGGAATACCTTATAGCGCTAATCCGTAGTACGTCGATCATTTGGAGCAGCGATAACACCTTGTGGAGATCATGGTTCTCCTTCTTCACCTCTTATGTTATGAATTATCGATTCTCCGAACGCGATACCGATGGCTATTGTGTTCCTGTTATAGGTAGAAGGAGGACCAAGTTCCTAGGGTTTAGTTGTAGCATTAAATCTCGACCGTCCATAAAGGAAGAGTTAATAGGAATTAATCCCCTAGAATGGTAACCGAAATATTTAGCAATATTCTTAATTAACCATAGTTATCACATGGGCCCACAGGATATTTCTATATGTATAGAAATATTCTTACATTCTCCCACTGGTCCATGTTATAACTTATTTATAGAAAAACATAAGCGCGCATAATTGCTAAATAAATTTAATGGTTAAAAGTAATACCTTAACCAAGGAAATCACGTATGCGAGTCATGGCGATGGAACATTGTCTTGTTATCAACATGTTCCATTCCATGTACCACAACACAAGCAACTTACTTAATCAGTCCTTAAATGGGGATATCATAATGGTCCAGTTATGTCTTCAAAAGAAAGACAATTTCTGTTAACATTCATCCATTCACATAAGTGTATACTAAATATGGATACATAAATAAATTCAGAAGTACATTATTAAGAGCTCAATCAGTTTTCAAAAATAAGCACATAAATTAGCTGAATTAAATAATCAATTACTCCCACGGACCTAAGATTTTAATCTTTTCTTAAGAGGTCTTAAAAGGTAATTGTCCATTAAGTGCATCTCCGAATGAAACTGTGCTTAAGAGGTAAATCAACAACTATTGTTTCAGAATTTCCTAATTCACGCATATATACTCAAGGTTCATGTGTTTTGCTCCCTTCGTATACATATCGTGCTTTAATGCTGCGAAGCTAAGACGATAAATTTCAGCAATGTAGAGACAAACCTTAAGTCTCTAAGTATCGCAGTCATAAATATTGAAACTCAATTGTGGTACTAGTATTAATGGATTCTTCCTTTATAGAATCCATACATCACATAAATTGAAGTCTGAAAAACCAATCAACTCTTGTTGGGTTTGCTAACTAATTATAAGACATAAGTTAAAATAGTATCTAAAAATTCTTGATAGCTTTCGTGTAATTTGTTCTTCGATTCTTTAGGCATTTAGTTAACATATCAACAACTTGTTATAAGTTTCATATCAGAATTAAGACGTAATGAAGATTAAATTTATATCTTCTATTCAACTTGAAATAAAATCTGTTAAATATATTATTATCTCAAAATTCCTTGAATATTTGATATATGCCTTATATGAGAGCTTGTGTAATCCATATGATATTACTATAAATGAGATATGCATAAAGTCAAGATCATTACTCGTAGGTAGTATGTCTTAACATACAAGACCAAGAGTATGAATTTCTCCCACTGATCTTGAGGTATATGCATAAATCTGTAATAATTTCATCCAAAACTTGAAACATTTATAGTTTTGTTGAATTTCATATACCATTACGGGAGACTGCTTAAATTTCATACTTTGATTTCTAAAATTTGTAGACTAAATTTTATCATTAATAAAGGCTATTTTCACATTTAATTAATGCAACTCTTAGGTCATGCTGAGCTACTGATAATCCTATGATAATTCTGAATATGTCTTTATTTGACACGAGAGAAAAACTTATTTATAATCAATGCATCGTTTCAGAGTAAAATCTTTGGCAATAAGTCTTGCTTTATACCGTTTAAAATTGCTATTACAGTCGTATTAGGTCAGAAAGACCCACTTTCATACAGCTGATTTGTGTCTTTCGAGCAATTAAACAATATCCGAGACTTGACTTTCAACCAATGATTTTTTCTCACATAACATCAATCCATTAATCAAAATTATTACACATAATATTTGTGAACCGAAAACCGAGTCTTTCCCATTCCATATCAAAATGTAATAAATTCTTGTAAGAAAATCACTGAAACAACATGAATAACTTTCTTTGAATCTCTGTTGAGACCTTCTTAATTCTGGTTCATGTTGTTACCAAAAAATTTCTTTATTGGCAGTAGTTATATTATGGAGTACTGGATCAGTAATTTGTGGTCTTTCATTATCTAACATTCTGATAATGAGAAGATTCACAATATCTGTAGAAATCTTAAATAAAGGGATCATTATCAGGATTTCTTGAACAAATATATCCACGTACTCCCACTGATTATGCCATCATTAATGAATTTATATTTTCGATTTCAATAAATCTCATACTACGGTTAGAACATTAATGAATACAATTTGGATTATTTAGGAAAACCAATGAACTAGTAATAGTTTTGAAATCTGATATTCATTCTTGGGAATGTAATCCCTCACCTCCAACTGAACAACCATAACTTAAAGATGATTTAAACTAGATTTCCATCCATTTTAGTCCAAAGCGTGTCTTTGAAACTGCTTTACTCGGAAATCTATTTAAATTACACAGTTGTTGGAAGAATATACATTCACTGATATGTGGTCATTATGCATAACTCATCATGCTTCTAACCATTTTCATGTAAGTATGATTTAGCCTTTTGATATACACCATTATGCCAAGGATAAGTTGGCCTTGTGTATTGAGCAACAATTCCAAACTTGATACTATGTAAAAGATTTAGGATATTATCCTATTTTGTCATACCTTTCACACTATTCACCACCTTTGTCAGATTATAATTTTTCACTTTATCCATAATTCACTCTTAATTTCAATAATGAATGTTCGATAAAACATCCATGGATTGAGATTCATAATGCAATCGATAGATTTACAAAGTAACGCGAAAAATCATCAGGTGACAAACAATTTTATCTTCCAAAAATTGGACCATTAAAAGTCTACAAAATAATCATAATCTACAATTAATAAGAACAAAAGCTGAAATTTATAATAGAGATAAATGACAATTAAGCTTACAATAGTTACGTATCTTCAATAAGATTCTCCTGTGGGTAAAACCTTATCAAGGAACAATGTGAGACATGAAAAAAATCAGTACATATTTTATCTTCTCATACAAACAACATTATGTTTGTTTAATACCACAACTAGAATCACCTGTGGGCAACTCACGTCCTAAAATGTATTAACAAACTCCAATAATTCTAAATGTGTTCAACCTAACGTTTGTGAATTGTAGTCACCTGTGGGTGGCTATTATTTCACATGTATATGAAACATTTAGATAACCTTAATGCTTGTTTAACGTGTGAAGAAAAACTACTTGTGAGCGGCATTTTTCTAATCGTTAAATCAAACTAAGAGGACTCAAAATATACAACATTTACCAGATAAGAGCATAGCATCACTGTGGTGATAACTAAACTACCCAGCAAACATGTACAATTGCAAATATCACACTAACTTTTCTTGTGATATTGCACAGTCCCACTCAATGATATGGACTTACTTGATCTGATCATAAATTTAGTCTTTTATAAACAATAATGAGTAACCTTAAAACATCAATCACGAACATTTATTCAAAAGCATGACAAACATAAATTGTGAAAAAAATATCAACACCCTATAATCGAAAATTATTCAAACATAATGAACTTTTTCTTAAATCAAAATCGAGCATGAAGCAAGTCTATAAACATAATTCAATAATGAAATTTCGTTGAAGAAAAAAATCTTTGATGCATCGCTCAATAAAATATGATACAAGCTTAAATATCGTGATAAATAACGGATATATGATGAATTAATATGAAAGGTGTTAAATAGTCAATGAATATCATTTTCAGAAATATGGAGAAATTTATCAAAAATAAAACCTCAATTTCATAGAGGATGCAATAAGTTTTGGAGAACATAAGAAAAATTCGTAATAGGTTACTCAACTCGATAATGAGTTAATTTATGTAAATTTTATTTTATGCACTTTTAAGAAATAACGTAAAATCATGTGCCAATTATTTAATTACCATAATGTATGATCAGATATTGTACACTTCAATGTTATCTTAAACATGTGAACTCAAATTACCTGTGGGTAATTGTTGTTCTAATACATTTAAGAAACAAAATATTATAAGCACTTGACATGATAACGATTATGACTGGAAAAATTATTTGACATCACTGTGGTGATAGCCACAAAACTCAAAAATAATGCCATAATAACTACTAAACCTTGCCTTTACGGCTTGGCGTATTCATGCTTACAATAAAATTATTATTATTGCTAAGATAAAAAACTCTAGCGTCACTGTGGTGATAACTAAAGAATTATGACCTAAGAATATTAAGCACAATAATTTTATACGTACAATTGAAATTATCATGAACATTGGGAGAAAAGTGAAACATAATGACACTAGACACCCTCAAGATCAAATCAGTTCATATCCATAATGTATGATCAACAATCATATCAGTCAATGTTTTCTTAAATATGTGAACTCCAATTTCTTGTGGATAAATTTTGTTCTGGTATATGTAAGAAAATCAAAATTACAAGCATTTGACAAAATTGTGATCATGACTAAAATTGATTTGAAGTCACCGTGGTGATAGCCAATCAACTAAAATAATGTAATTATCACATGATGTCGATAACTGCAAAACCTACACTTTACGGTTTGCAAATTCATGCTGATAATGTCATTATGATTATACTGAGATATAACACTCTAATATCACTGTGATGATAACTAAAGAGTCCAATAATAATTTTAAGTATAATCCCATAAAATTCAAGAAAAAAAAAACAATAATGTGAGAAAATAGATACCATAACGCACAAGCACACAAACCATATCATAATATACACACAAATTTAATAATGCAAAAAATGGTTCGAATCATAATATCTTATAATGAATTCGGTAAGAAATCATCTCAGGTTATACATTAATTTTCAATAAAACGGAAACACAATAATGGGATCATATTTCGTTAGTAAAATCCATTTCATAATTCTTTAACACTATTATAAAAATTCCATGATAATTATGGGTTGATCATTTATAATTTTGACTCTATAATGAACAAATTTAAATTGATTTAAGTTTGAATCATATAAGTTATATTCTGCCAAATTCATAGTCAAAGGCCGGGCTTAGTGGTCAAAGTAAACACTCAAACGTCACGGTCAAAGTCAATAGTTGACTTGCCAGACTTAATTGGAATTAACGTTATTAGGCTCTTTCATAAAAATCTTAAAAAATCGGACTTTACTTAATACTTAATTGCAAGAACGGGTCCCTAGCTCAGCTGGTCATTCTCGTTTCCCAAAGTTTCATGAGTTCCAGGAAGTTCCAGGTTCGAGCTCCCAATGACGTAATATTGCAGGAATTAACATGGACGGTAGAGTTAGTTTGCCCCCCTTGTGACACAATCTCAGCCTCCCCTCGCGCTTCGGCTCCCTTGGTTGGGTTACTTATGAGGCTCGCTGGTTGGTTGGCACGGCAACCTGTTCAATTCGTGTAGTAGTGCGTTGTTGGAGCTTAGCTTGGTAGGCTTCCAACTAGTTAATGTAATACTCTTTATCCAATTATTAGTTTATTATATTAATATCAATTAATTTAATTTATGTTCTAAATCCTTAATACGTTTTCTTTTATCATTTAACACCAGCAAATCACATGCATGAGTAGGGTCAGGTCCATTCTTCAACTTTAAACGTAAACAGCCCTTAATTAGTTGGAGACATATGATCCGTTTAGTTTACCAATTAAGTCCTCTGGTCCATTATCAAATAACAGCCAATGACGACATGTTTGTAACCACTACCACAATCGCTGTTAGAAAAAATAACAAAACCCTAAATGAAATTGCCTAGCGGAAGCCCTTTACGGCTTTACGCATCCACAGTACAGGAGTTTATAATTATCTGTATTATCAATTGTGGCTTAGGATCACGAAAGAACATAAGTATTCTATCGTGTTAATGGACGATCACGAATTCTAAACACAAGCTCTAGATGCCAACTATAAATCTTAATTTTATAGATCGTTAATTAGGATCGTTGAACTTCATGATTATCACACAATAATATACAAATACAATAGTTTTTATGGAGTACCTTATAGCGCTAGTCTGTAGTACGTCGATCATTTGGAGCAGCGATAATACCTTGTGGAGATCATGGTTTCTCCTTCTTCACCTCTTACGTTATGAATTATCAATTCTCCGAACGCAATATCGATGGCTATTGTGTTCCTCTTATAGGTAGAAGGAGGACCAAATTCCTAAGGTTTAGTTGTAGCATTAAATCTCGACCGTCCATCAAGGAAGAGTTAATAGAAATTAATAACCAAAATATTTAACAATATTCATAATTAACCAAAATTATAACATGGGCCCAGAGGATATTTCTATATGTATAGAAATATTCTTACAATAGAATAATAAATCGTAGAGGATCTTATTTTTTACGGATTGATGAAAACAAAAGAATTAGGGTTGCTCTTGTTACGAATAATGTTGTTATTAAGAAAATCCTTCAGAAAACTAGGGCTAAAAAGTAGATTACAAAGAAGTTTGCATACACACCTTGATGTTAAGACGGATTCCGCTGGTAACTTCAGAAAGATCTCATCGTGAACCTCTTCTCTGCTCATTTTTGCAAGATCAGGCGCTTACAACTTTCTGAGTAACACTAGGGTTTTATTTTTCAACAAGTCGAACGGTACGTGGGTTTTATATTGACCGGTCAAGTGACTAGCACCTAGTTTGTTTGGATGTAGCTTCTGACTCGGCGACATCTGACTCGGACCAACCACAATTTCCTTTTAACCTAAACCTAAATACGCATGTATATATTGAACGTACTTAAAAGAAAAGAAAAACAAAATAGAAAAGAAAACCTAACTATGAGATTTTATAGGCTTAGCTTAGCCGATTCTCAACTCAACTCCACTCAATACAAAACTAGTTAGGCTCTCCCCTATTTTATCAATCGTTGTTTTTAATCCACGACAAACTGGGTAATGGCAAGCTTTCATGGAAGATGGATGTGTTGCAAACGAGGATTTGATTGGCGTTTTGGATTTTAAAGCGATTTAAGGTAGGGTTTCTACGTAACACTAAAACCTATTTGGCAACGTAGCCAAACCGTAGCCATAAGAAGAAGAGTCTGCAACGTACCATGAGTAAAGATCAGCGTCAAACTCATTCAGTAAGCTCCTGTTGTATCTTTTTATTTTTAGTTCTAACTTGATGGTGAGTAATTGTCACTTCAGTTTCTCCTTTTGATTCTTATATGTGGCAACAAATTTCCAGGATCAACAAGAGTCTACAACGATAAGCGAGATGATCCAGTAATTAAGCTCCTGTTTGTATCGTATCTATTTCCTTCAGTTTTAAGTTGATAGTGAGTAATTGAAATTTCTGTTTTTGATTCTTATACGTCGCAACAAATTTGCAGGAACAGCAAGAGTCTACAACAGTAATTGAGAAAAAAGATCACCCGGTAAGCTGTTACATGCTTGAGTTTGGTGTCTGAATCCCTTACAACAGTTTGGTGTTTATGACGAATACCCCTATATATATTGTTTAATAGTAGGAATGACTCGATGAATAAACATGGATTGATTTCTGTGTGCAGTTGGAAGGGGGTTTAGGCATGCCTATAATAAGAGCAACACTACGTAGATTCACGACTCCATCAATAACAGTGGTAAGTATAGTCTATTCATTCTTTTGCTCAATCTGGTGTGACCATTAATTTCCTGCCTTCCACTTTAATTCCTTTATATATGTACTCTCTGCAGTTCCTGACAATGGAGGATCTCGAAATTATAAGGCCTTATTATGATAGTTATATGCTCAAAATAGAGGTACTTACTATCAGTCTCAAAGCTCAGCAGTGTCGTGCCTTTTCTTTAATTTGTTTGATTATATTAATATATATACATACACCGCAGGAGATTTCGTATGATCATGAATCACCTGGCGCAAAAGCTCAGCAACATCGTGTAGCTGGCGTGGAAAGTGAACATCCTACATGAGCGTGAGTTGTCGATTACCCTCCTCTTATTTCAAAAAAAGATTGGATTGAGAAGTCAAAGGTTTGGAATCTTCATGGTGATCTTTTTAGGTCTCGTTTAGAATCTGAAAAGGGTGCATTGTCTATTCATATATGTGGTATCTCAGGTAAAGGCTATGGGGCAATCTTACGTGATTCCCAGGATGTCCCAATAGCGGCTAGGTCCAAATGTCTCTCTGATGTAGAAACCACATTTTATGCTAGGCTAAATGGAGTTGCACTTGGGGTAAAAATTGCTCTGGAGTCGCGCTTTATCATTTATGTCCCTTCTTTTAATCTATGCAATTTTATGAGAGGTATTTGGGATCGTAACGGAAAAGGGAACAAGTCTGATTGTATAGGAAAACACCATGTGAGATCACTGTTGCGTCCGAAAGACAAGTGTGATATCGAAAAGATCTATTAACTCATCAGAGAAATAATCTCTGATCTTGATGAGATTTGCCACAGGGGTATTACCTTATTCAAAGTTGACCCTGAGCTAAGCATATTTAACAAGGCTGCTGAATTCCTTGCTAACCTCAGTTCAGAAAATGATATGACGGCTGCAGACATCTTTGAGAATGAGCAACTTACTGAGATACTTTATGAAGATGCAGTTCACTGATTTAAGGTCAGATAGTTTACTTTCTTGTGTTCTTAGTTGAATATTATTTTATGGTTTTTTTCCCCTTCTGTTTTAAGACATTCATTATGTTCTTAGTAACAAAAATACTTTTACACCTTGTCGTACTTAGATACATGTGTACTGTTCAATTGAATGGAAAATGTGAACTTAGTGAAAGACTGTTAATACTCATTTTGTATCTAATGAGGCTCTTTTATTTGACCACTCTTGGCTTATCCATCACCCATGCCTTTTTAAAGAAAAATATAACACGAAACTACAGCGTACTGTCTTTGTAAACTTTTTCCTGATTAACGTTCTTGGCTTGGACTAGGATAGATGAAGAGGTTGATTCTATGCAAGAAATTAGCAATTTCATGGAATATAGTTTGATTTGATTAAGATTTTGAAGCTTAATTTAGGGTTTTGGAATTGATTTGTGAAACTAGGATTTGGTGGAGAGTTTGGTTTGATTTAGTGGAGAGTTGGGTTTGATTGTGAATTCGAGAACGCATATTTTGAATTGATGATGTTGATTTCGAATTAGAGAGGAGGAAGAAGAAGAAGAAGTTGCTGCCGTAGATGTTCATATGGGTTACAAATATTGATGAATATATGAGGTTTCAGAAGAAATCATAGATGGGTTTGTTTCCAATTCGATTTTACAACAAGAAATTGAGAAAACAAGAAAGAAATTGCTTGTGTCGGAATCAAATCTAGATCGATTTACATAGAAGATGGTTTTGTTGTTATGCTTTATTAATGGAAAAGATGATTCCAATGGGTCTGTTGTGGTCTAATGTTGTTAGCTGAATGGTAACCGGGATATGGTGGTACTAATTGCAGCTGCAGTTCCATGAAATTGTGGTGTTGATGAACTGAAATGGTTGTGAAGAATCTTCACTGAAGATGGTGGTGCAGCTGTAGAGTTTGATAACGGAAATTATCGAAAAAATATCCATTATCCGATAAGTCCAACGTAACGGTAATTGAATTGAATTCAGATTTCTGTCGAAACTTAATGGATATCGGTTAACCGATAATTTTAATGGCAACGGCAGCGGCAGAGCCAATATCCGTTATGTTTAATGCCGTTGACAGCCGTAGTTTCTGATAGGCTGCTAAACCGGATGGCAAGTTGTCTTTTGACATGTTGAACCTTAGCATAGCTTAGATGTTGGAACAGCTCTGACATGCATGGTCTGACTAGTTCCTTTTATTAGATGGAATTCATATGGGTTCGTTTGAAAAATTATTGTTTCTGTTAGATGTTGGATCTGCATTATGGGCCTGTTTTCTTGTTGTTGTCATGTGAGAGTTGAATGTTTTTGGTCATTTTCATTATTGCTTCCGACAAATTGGTTAGATAATAGCATTCTTGGATTGCTTTTCTTTAAAAAAAAAAAGAAAACACGATTGCTTAGCTATATAAAAAAAATACATTCACTTTCTGATAGGAGGATTCCGTGCGCTGCTTTCTGTACCCTTTGATAGCTTGAACCATAGTAAGTCAATGTCATGTGTCCATATGTTCTCTTAGTGGACTATAAGATCTAACTCTTAAATTGAGCACTTCATTCTTGTTATGCATGATGTGATGCTGCATGTGAGATCGTATTGTTTTCCGTCTCTCATATTTGTGATTGAATTGTAGGGTGACGATCGCTTTTTCGGGTGGTCAAGGTCTACACTGTGCGCACTTGGTAGTAGTTGGTTTGAGTTTTCTTATTTAGAAACCCTCTTTTTGTAGTTGGTAAGCAAACTGGGGATTAGTCTACATCTTAAGTCGGCTTTTGTGCTTCGCATGCAGATTAATCTTAATTTTTTTTATCCTTTCCGGTCGGCTGTGAAGATTGGAACTGTGAACCATTTTGCTTAATCCAGAGAAACAGAAATAAGAAGCCGATAACATTATCTGATTTTGTTTCTGCTGTCTAATGGAATTCAAATTCCGGCCGACCCATCACGAGTCACTTAAATTATTCCACGTACCAAAATGTATAAATCCCATGCTTGATAATTAAGCCAAACGAATTAAGCTTAAATGGTCAGTTTCTGGTGACGTTTTACCAACAGGAATAGTAGCTAGTTCCAACATTAAACACACATATTAAAGGTACCATTGAACTACTAAATTAGAATACTACTATGAACTAGAATGCCAAACAACACAGCAAAAAGTAACTACTACTATGAACTAGTCTAATTGCACTATCTCCGTGATAATTGCTTGCTATATCCAGGTGATGAGTTCAATTTTTCTTGTTTCGCTTAACGCATATTATCAGGCTGTTTTGCAGCTTCATTCAGCAGCATTTCGAAACTCCAAAAATACTGTAAATTTCTCCCGAGCACGCACGTCAAATAATATCATGTTCACCTGAAAATTATAAACTAAAGAATAAAGTATAATTACAGAAAAGACACATACCTAATAATATTACAATGCCCTTCTAAATACAGGTGATGTTGTTCGTCTAATCTCTACTGCCAGAGACGACATATGAAACTGGGTATATAGTGATTCTAACTGATTGCACTAAGGACTCATTTTGTTCTGCAGGTAAACTCAATATACATACAACAGTTAACAATACACATTGTTATAAGAATCTACATAACTGGATGTGCCCTTTCAGATGATCTTCTGTTTCTAGAGCCTAAATTATTTCAGTCAATTGTAAGGAAGCATTATTGGTTGGCAAAGATGCATGCCATTGGAAATTTAGAACAAGCAAAACTTTTCATCAGAATGTCCCCACAACACACACAATCAAGATACTCGAAAATAACCTTTTGCTTATAGAAACAAAGATACTCAGAAAATAAATCACAGATATAAGCGGCAAATGAAAAACCATTTCTGTTTGACCTAGTTTTCCTTATTCACTAAAGTGGTGCTGCAGTTGCAGACTCAAATATATAACTGAAATAACAAAAAAAGATGAATAACATGTGATGAGGTTACCTTAACCGTTGTCCATGTGGAATCTGTTTCTCCATATAAGTGCCAGAGCCAAGTGAGACTAAGCTCTCCACGTAACTCTCTCGATCTTCGTCCATAGTAATATCACAAACCACCACTGATCTAACTGTTTCATTTGTTGGATCATATAAACGTAAATTCTCGCGACAATTATTTATCAGAATTTCCCCATTGTGAAAACACCATAGCGGCTGATTATATGGAACAAAGGGCCCTATTAGTTCACCTTGCATTTCCCCTATTGCTATTAGTTGGGTTCTGGTATATCTTCTCATCCAAGATTCTTCTACTCCATACTCCTGCATCACCCATACACAAGTTCTGGCTGCTATACAAATGCAGTCTCCCCAAACTCCCATATTCATATGCCTTCGTCCAACAAGATCTAAAGACGCCATAAGATTTTCAGGTAATGGCATATTCACTACCGTCCCATTGCTAATGTCAAAATAAATTATAACTTCGGACGAGGTGCCTTGGGTGGTGATACTTCCCGAGAATCCCAACCAATGAAGACTTCCATTCAAAAACACACCATAAGATGCTTTATTACCAAGATTACGAAATCGGGATCTTTCTCCACCACAACGAAATGAGTAGTTGAGGGGTCCCTGAGTATGACTCCATGAGTTCAATTTTACCGTATAAATATCAATTTTGAAGCAACCAGCTTTTTCGAAATCCGATACGATTGCTAGCTTGTAATCATCAAGATTGCTATCATAACCAAATCCATAGGTGATTTTGCAATCAGAATACCGAGGCTTCGAACCATGACTGGGCGGCCCTAAAAAATCCTTGTATTCTCCTGTTAATGGGTTCAAAATAGTATAATACCAAGTGTGCGATAATTCTCCCCTTTCATTTTCAGCTCTATCAAAACTCTCAATCTTCAAGCAAACTAAGCCATTGCACGAACCCAAAATGTTCTTGTGCTCATAAGATTTGTTAAACTCAAATGGGTAATTTATCAGAACAGCCCCATCAGCTGATGATGTTGATGAAATTGAGGCATAATCTATGGGTATAGAATAAATCATAGGTGTATTATTTTTCCGGGATCGTTGATGAAAACACAAGAGTTTAGGGTTGTTCTTGGTTTGAATAGTGCGATTAAGATGAATCTTTATAAAAATAGGGCTAGAAAGTAGATTATAAAAAAGCTTGCATACACACCTTGACGCCAAGATAGATTTCCCTGGTAACTTCAAAAAGATGTCATTGTGAATCTCTTCTGGAAGCTTTAATAACAGAGACCCTTCTTCTCTTTCCCTTGATTTGGATCTGGTACGGGATGAAATGCTCATTCTTGCTTACTATGAATGATTTTTGCAAGTGAAATAAAGTGCAGTAGGGTTTTATTTCTGAAGGAGCTAATAGGGTTTTATATTCACCGGTCAAGTGACTACCTAGCACCTTGTTTGTTTAGATCTTACTCAGTGTCTGACTCGGCGGCATCTGACTCGCCCCAAATTAAGATATTGTTAGGTCAAAGTGTACGATGGTATAAGTGGAAGGCTAAATGTGATAAGTTTTTCAGGAACGGAAACTAATTTTTAATATTTATCATGAGTTACTGCTCTAAACTCATGTTTTCTTATTTTAAAGTTAAAATGTTGTGATTATGAATACAACTACACGAAAATATTACTTGTACCTTCCTATCTCTAAAATGAGATAATTTGCTTTCTGTCTTTTCTATCTAATTAAGAGAAATTTTATGGTCTCCATCTTCCAAGCTACATCACAAAAAAAACGTGGAAGATAAGGTCTTATGGTTCTAAATTTTCGATAACCCGCAGTCTTTCATCTAGAACAATTGTATGCCTAGAATTCCATGTCATCTGGGGCAGTTTCATTGGCAGTGAGCCGACTTAAATTATTGTTCGAACTCTTATACACGGCTAAGTTCCCAAGTCTGAAGCCTATGTTGTAAAAGACGAGCGCCCGGAGCGCCTAGGCACCAAAGGTGCACTAAGCGTTGGACCAGCGCCCAGCAAAAAAAGGCACCAATTCGCCAACATATGAACAATTTCTTTTTTACAGGGCGCCTAGCGCCTATTACATTATTGTCTGAAGCTTCCGAAGATTTAGACATGAAAGATTGCTCTGCATTGGGATTTGAAGCTACACCTTAATTCGCTTTCTTCTGTCAGTGACTGCAAGAACATCATTAATAGCTTCTTGTGTTCACCTCTGTCTGTTAGAGCCTAGATCCTCTTAAGTTTTGTAAGAACGTCTTAGTAGAGTGGCAAATCTTGTTGTGTAAACATACAGTGATATACACCGCTTTCGGATGCTACTGTATGCAAAAAAACTATGACAGCTATCCGTACTTTTCTTTTCAGTTAATAGCTGTTACATATAAGTCCAGCCCCTGCTTGGCAGTAAGTCAGGTAATATGTAACACAAAATTTGTGAAAACATTGAACCAGCCTACATACACACACCAAACTATATGCAACAATAATGACTACCAAATGAAGCTTACCTACTACCAATAATAAGAATCCAACATCCACTAATATCTTTCAAGTTATTGTTAATAATATGATAACCGTAGATGAATCAAGCAATAATTATAGGAAACAAACTACACTAGAACAGAAACTGCAACTGAAGCGGAAAGTAAAAATTCTCCTGAAACATGAAAATTACAACTACATACCAATGATTAAAAAAAAGCGGCTTTCCAGACACCAGGAGAGGCTCTAAGGAAACGTCTTCTCTTATGATCCACGGACGAATCATTCACCCATTTCTCTTGTTTGATTTCCTCCTCCTCTTGCTTCTCATGCTCATCCCGTTCTTCATTATTCATTCCAACTACTACTTGCTTCTCTTCACCAATTAATTTCTTTTTTCTCTGAAATGTCCCACACTTACTAAACGACACTCCTAATGCAGGTCTCACACTCACCGGACATAAAAGATACATACCTAATAAGAATGCAATGCCTTCTAATTGCAGGTGATGTTACAGCATTATTTCATAAATCACGAATATATAATAGCGGCAATTGGATAGACATTTCTACTTAATGACCCAGTATTCGTTGTAACTAAGGTGGTGTGTAATCTGTTTCTCCAGATAAGTACCAGAGTTAAGTGAGACTATGGTCTCCGCGTGAATCTCTTGACTACTGGTCCTAGTAACATCAGGAACCACCACTGATCTAACTCTTTCATTTGTTGGATCATATAAATATAAATCCTCACCACAACTATTTACCAGAATTTCTTCACCGTGGAAACACCATAGCGTCTGCCAATATGGAATTAAGAACCCGGGTAGTACCGCTGGTATTCGGGTTGTGGTATATTTTTTCATCCAAGATTCTTTTACTCCATACTCCTGCATCACCCACACATCAATTCTAACTGATCCCCAAACACAAGCTATACAAATGCAGTGTCCCCACACTCCCACATTCATATACATTTCCCCCTGAAAATCTATAGGTGGCACAATATTTTCAGGTAACGGCATATGCACCATTGTCTCACTGCTAATATCAAAACAGACTATAACTTCGGCCGATTTTCCTTGGGTGGGGAAACTTGCCAAGAATCCCAACCAATGAATACTTCCATTGAAAAGCACACCATAAGATCCTTTATAACCGATAAGAAATCGAGAACTTTCACCATCATCACAACGAAAAGAGTAATTGACGGTGACCTGAATACGCCTCCATGAATCTGATTTTAATGTATAAACATCAATGTTGAAACAACCAGATTTTTCAAAATCCGATATCATTACTAGCTTATAACTATCAAGGTTGCTATCATAACCAAATCCATAGTTCTCGGTGAAAGGATCATAATGCTTATGCTTTAATTGAGGACTAGTTCTGAAATCCTTGTATTCTCCTGTTAATGGGTTCAAAATACTGTAATGCACATGATCCTCCTTTTCAATATCACATGTATAAAATCTATCAATCTTTAAGCAAACTAGTCCGTTACATGAACCCAAAAAGCTGTGAGCATGATTATTGTTAGATTTAGATGATAGCAGAACAGATTCATTAAATTCACATAATAAAGGGGATAAGGATGATGTTGATGATGAAATTGGAGCATAATCTATGGGTATAGAGCAAATAATAGGGGGATTATCTTCTTTCGGGTATTGAAAACACAGTAGCTTAGGGTTGATCTTGCTTTGAATAGTGCGATTAACATGATTCTTGATAAAACTAGGTTTAGAAAGTAAATCATAAAAAAGCTTGCATACACACCTGGATGCTAAAATGGACATCCCTGGTAACTTCAGAAAGATCTCATCGTGAATCTCTTCCGGAAGCTTTACCAATAGAGACATTTCTTCTCTTTACTTTAGTTTGGATCTGGTACGGGATGCAACGCTCATTTTTGCTTGAATGATTTTTGCAAGTGAATAACGGCGCAGGAGGGTTTTATTTCTGAATGAGCGATTAGGGTTTCAAGTGACTAGCACCTTGTTTGTTTAATTCTAACTCAGAGTCTGACTCGGTGGCATCTGGCTCGTACCCAATTAGATTTCCATTTTCAATCTCATAGTCCAACAAATATATGCACAATGTCCACCAAGAAATGGAGAACCAGCAAAAGAAAGAGCGGAACCCCCTCTACAGATAACCAGTGACACTGAGTATATAATAAACCATCCACGTCATACTGCGAACCTACAAGGCCATGACCTAAAGTTCGTAATGCCTGATGATTAAGAAGTTTCTTTTCTCCGGACGAGCCGACAGATTTCTTGCTCAACCATATTCAATTCCAAGATGTATGAACTGTTACAGACATGCCCGCAGGAACCATGATTCCGACAAATTTAGCTAGATACGTGCTTACAATAATTACAGATGTAAGTGTTAATGAAGAAGAAACGAAGGGTTTATAGAATTTGATCCACGTGATACTATCAAGATTGGTACCAAGTTTTGGATACCTTCTGGGTTTTTGCATTTCAAACTCTCACTAAATAAGACTTCTAGCTCGGTCATGTGACTAATGTATACCAGTTTTTGCAGAAAAACCACATATGTCAGTATACCTCGACCGAAGATGGAAAATAAGAGTTAGCTGACATTTGCATATAGTGATCCATCGCCATTCATCAAAAAAACTTCCTCTGTTTAGCTAATAATTATACGTGTTACATATAAGTCCAGCCCTGCCAGGGAAGTAAGTCGGTAATATGTAATGCAAATTTTTCCAAAACATTTCACCAGCCTACATATATACACACACCATATGCAACAAAAATGACTGCCAAATTAAGCTTACATACTACCAATAATAAGAATCCAACCTCCACCAATATCTAGAAAATAAAGCCAGAACCTACTACTCTACTTGTTATAGCCAACAAGGTTTTACATACAACTGGCTCTTATACATTATCATAACGTTAGTACTAGTATTACTGAACTTGTTTTTGATGCTGTTCTTGTAAGTATACTTCCTAGCCAACAATGTATACATGACCAACTTCATCCATTCATGCCAGTAGAAGTTATCTAATTATACTTTCATTCATGTCCTTCCCAAACCAGCTACTCCTTCTCATTCATTCCTCTTATTCGCTCAACAACTGTTATCAATATACTGCTGAGAAAATCTGCCACTCCAAGCACACTGAGACACAACGCAATGCCCAAGCTTCTCATGTTCTCTGGTGAGCGAAACCGTCTCCAATTCCAAAAACCAAGAAATGAGGTGATAACCAGAACACACTCATCAATGTTTTACCTGACGAACTATGTGCAACAGATAATCTTTTCCTTTCCACCAAAGCTGCAATTACCATTGCCAACATAGTGATCGCCGTAGCAATTCCTATCCTTGGGAGGATATTGATACCTGTGACTCTTCTCAGCCTGGGTAATAAAATCCTGTCATACACAGATATGGAGAGTATCATTCCAATGGCTGCAATACAATAGGTTGATGCTGGTGGTAGCTCAAATCCTCCACTGCCAATCTTCCGGTTCATATGGATACCTTGCTTGATGAAGAATGTTGTTGCCTGTGCTAAACATATCCAAATGTTAATGTTGTCAACCAAATGGGAATCATGTTCAAAAGAAGTTTCAATTCCTCTACGCTAGTCACTGTTTCTAGTCTCCAGGTCCAGGGATTTCTCTGGATCTTCGTTTGGGTTGAAATCGATGATGCAGCATCCTTATTGGTCTCTTCAATTATTGCAGCTTTGTCGAGAAACCTGAAAATGTGCAACCGCATGTAAAAAGCACTGAAAATACAAAATGGACATCTATTTATTGGCTACATCTACTAGAGCATAAAGGGGTGTGTAGTTGTTGGTTACCTAAACTTGTCAGTCTGTCGTAGAAGTGTCTGATGGTTTGTGCCATCATATAACTGAGAAGAATTTGATGGATAAGGAAGCTTTCTCTTGGCGATAGCTGCTACCAAAACCTGAATCATTGGAGTCAGGGGACTCCACTGCTTGGCTGTTCTGTACCGGTAAAATGGCATCCCAAAACAGAACACTACGATGGTAGCAATCATAACAACAGTGATAATAATATCACCAGCAAGCCAACCAATTTTCTGTTGGATGTGACTAACCACGGTGAGACCTAGGATCAGTCCACTGCAGAGGCCAAAATTCCACCAGTTGAAGTATGACATCTTCTTCTTCCTCTCTTGTACGTGATTTTCATCGAACTGATCTGCTCCAAAAACTTTCCAATGACGGCTTGTGACCACCGGTACCTATAGAGATCAAGTAGATTGCAATGAAGAAAACCACCTCATGAACCTTCGGCGATCTATGATGGCACATTGTAGTTGTACTGCTACCACTCATGACAACGTCAAGAGGCTTTAGGCCAGGGATGAGCTCTGACATTGTCAGGAGTATTAAACCCTGTATGTAAGCAAGCCATTGTTCAGTTCAATCGACATCTCCGTAGTATTAAAATTCCATATTCATCAAATTAAAGGGTGCTACATCAGTAAATAACAATGGATTACAAGTATGTAACTTAGATTGTTGACGAAATTAGAACCATGGAGAACCTGCCAAAGTAAGCATCAGCCAAAAACCCACCGAGGAGAGGCATCATGGTGGTTACTCCTGACCAGTAGTTAACGTTTTTGTCTGCTGTCTTGAGATCTTGATGAACCACTTTGGTTAGATAAACAATGAGATTTGTTGAAATCACAAAGTAACTCAATCTTTCACCAAACTCAATTGCTGCACATATATGATGGTTTAATCGATTAATATTTGACCTTTAAGTTATTGTTAATACGATAAATGGCAGATAGAATCTAACAATTAGAGTGAACTAACCACATTAGAACACAAATTACAGCTTAGGCGGAAAATACAATGCGCATCCATGATAAAACGGAACCAAATACGGAGCAAATATCCCACATGTACACAACAATGATACAAATGCTAGATAGTAGAGAAGAATGAAAATTACTACCAACAATTTCTTCAGATGTAGTGTGTTAAATGTCTACGTACTGTTAATATATATTCTTATTTAAGAATAATATATTGTTTCCTAGTATACATGATCTTTGTTTTATCGTAATTTTGGGCTCTATATATTCATGAGGTATGTAACCAGAATTGATAAGATTATCATAATAATAATTATCTTCTTCTCGATCCTATATTTGTGAAGATGGTATCTATGAGTTAGGGTTCGTGAATCATGGGTAATGATTCAGAATTATACCAAAATAAAATATAAAAAAAGGGCAGATGGAAAACAAATTTGCTCCTATTATCGTTCAATCTGAAGGTGCAGCATTCAAGGCTGGGATTGTTCTTGTTGAAACAAACTAGGATTTGTGGTTACAAATCATGGAGATGCATATTGCTGAAAAAGAAAAAACCTCCTTTTTTATGGGAAGGACAAGAAAACCTACCGAGGAAGATCCAAGATATGAGAAGTGGCACACAATTAATCAAAAGGTCAAGAGATGGTTGTTGATGTCTATGTCACCTGAAATCATGAAGAGATATATTCGGTTACCTACTGCTAGAGAGATTTGTGATGCATTATCTAAAGCCTTTTATGATGGACATGATGAGATGCAGGTATTTACTCTAAATCGACGAGCGTTTTCGGCAAAACAAATGGCAGAGCACTCTCAATTTATTATGGAGAACTAACTGAAATATTTGGAGAGCTGGATCATCGTGACAAGGTGGTTATGGAGAATTCTAATGATATTGAAGCCTATCGAAAATTAATTCAGCGCCTAAGGGTGCATATATTCCTTGCCGGATTAGATGAAAGTTTTGAGCTGATCCGTGGTGAAATCTTGAGAAAGGATCATATTCCTGAATTTGAATCATGTTATGCACTCGTTTTTCGTGAATCTGTTCGACGTACAACGATGGAAAAAGAATCGGAAGAAGTTGAACCTGCTGCTATGGCAACTCGAAACCGGTACAGTAAAAAAGGGTCTTTTCAGAGATACTCAAAGACTGAGGTGGACAAGTCATCAGTTAAGTGTACACATTGTAATCAATCTGGACATACAATTGGCATGTGTTTCGAGTTGGTTGGATATCCAGATTGGTGGGATCAACATCTGGAGAGGAAGAAGGAGACAAACAAAAGATTCCATGGTAATATCTGCATCAGTAGCAAGGACAGGTAACGATGGTAAGTTTTTAAATGTTTCTTCACTTGTTTCGAATAATTCATGGATAGTTGATTCTGGTGCCACAGACCATATGACATGTGATTCTAAACAAATCTTTCCCCTTAAACCATCCTTACAAAAAACAATCTCTATTGCAAGTGGCTCACAAGCTCCAATTACTGGTGAAGGGTCAACATCTCTCATTGAAAATTTAAACTTAGATTATGTCTTAGTAGTTCCTACATTAGACTGTAATCTCCTATCAGTTTCCAAAATAACTAATACTTTACATTGTGTAGTGATATTTTGGCCTGACTGTTGTGTTTTTAAGGACATCATAACGAAGCAAACGATTGGTTATGGTGTTAAGCGTGGGAAGCTATATTATCTGGATTTGTGTCAAGTAGTTCGGATAAGCTGCGTCAAACTATTCTTGCTGATGGTTCTGAGGGGGAGAGACAAAAATCTCATATTTTGTTATGGCCTCGACGATTGGGACATGCGTCGTTTGGTTATTTAAAAAAATCATTTCCTAGTTTGTTTGCAAAACTTGATATTTCTAGTTTTCATTGTGAAGTATGTGAACTTGCAAAAATCCATCATGCTTCTTTTCCATTATCATTCAATAAGAGTCCAGTTCTTTTTATGATCACACTCTCTGATGTTTGGGGGCCATCTAAAACTATTACCCTGGGTGGTTCAAGATGGTTTGTTACTTTCATTGATGATTGCACTAGAATGACGTGGGTGTGTCTCATGAAAAACAAAAGTGAAGTTATCGCCTTGTTTCAAAAGTTCCATAAGATGATTAACACTCAGTACAACAAACAGATTCAAGTACTTGGTAGTGATAATGGTGGTGTATATATGGATTCTGACCTTCAACATTATTTGGAGGGACATAGAATTATTCATCAAACTACTTTCTCTAATACGCCTCAGCAAAATGGAGTAGCACAGAGAAAGAATCGTCACTTACTGGAAGTGGTCTGTGCTTCATTGATAGAAGCAAATATGCCATTGATGTATTAGGGAGAGGCACTTATTTCTGCAGCATATCTTATAAATCGAGTGACATCCTGTACCATTGTGTTTCAAACACCCCATCAAGCTCTTGATGAAGCAGTTGTGGCTCCAACTGTTCCTAATCTGCCGCCTCATGTGTTTGGTTGTGTAGCTTATGTTCATCTGCACAAGAACCAACGTGATAAGTTGGCTCCTAGAGCTCTGAAGTGTGTATTTGTGAGATATGCAACAACTAAAAAGGGATATCGTTGCTATCATCCTCCAACAAAATGAATGTTTGTTACTTTGGATGTTGTATTTCATGAAGATACTATGTATTTTTCATGTGAGTCTGAACTTCAGGGGGAGTACTATAAGGAAATTCATACTCTTAACTATAATGAAGATATATCGGAAATTGAGGTATTTGTTATTGTCAACTCTGATGATATGGTAAGAGAATCTGTTGATGAAGGTTCTTTAAGAGAAGAAACATAAAGTACAGTATTGGATCGTGATATAGAGATTCAAGATGAGGTTATGATAGAAGAGATTCCAGAGTCTATGTTACCTCAAGAAGATGAAACACCAAACCAATCGTCTTCTACGGATGTTCTTGAAGAATCAAGGAAACAACTTCCACAACGTGTAAACAGAGGTATTCCTAAACCCAGATATGAACCTGAAATCTCTAGTAAGGTTAAGTACCCTATGAGTCATTATGTCTCTCACAATCTTTTGTCTAAAGCTAATAAGGCATTCGTGAATCAACTATCTACTGTTTTATTCCTAACAATGTGCAGGAAGCATTAGCTGATCCAAAATGGAGAGCAGCTATAGAAGAAGAAATGAGGTCTCTTTTTCAAAATGATACTTGGGATTATGTTGATTGTCTAGAAGGAAGAAAGTTTGTGGGGTGTCGTTGGATTTTCACCATTAAATACAAGGCAAATGGTTGCTAACGGGTACAGCCAAACTTATGGTATCGACTGTACAAAAACTTTTGCTCTAGTAGCGAAAATCAACACAATACGAGTCTTGTTATCGCTTGCTGCAAACTTGGATTAGCCTTTGCACCAGTTTGATGTAAAGAATGCCTTCTTGCATGGTGAATTAACTGAAGAAGTTTACATGGAGCTCCCACCCGGTACTTCAGTTCCAGGATCTCATGGTAAGAAGTTATGTAAGTTAAACAAGTCATTGTATGGACTAAAACAATTTCCAAGGGCCTGGTTTGGCAGATTCACCAAATCTATGAGGAACTTTGGATATCGTCAGAGGAATTCTGATCATACTTTGTTCATAAAGAAAAGGAAGGATAAAATTACTGCTCTTATCATATATGTAGATGATATGGTGGTGACAGGAAATGATCCAGAGGAGAGGAAATCTTTCCAAAGATACTTATCAAAGGAATTTCAAATGAAAGATCTTGGTTCATTGAAATACTTCCTTGGGATTGGAGTTTCTCGATCCGGTGAAGGAATTTTCTTATCACAAAGGAAATATGTTCTTGATCTGCTAAAAGAAGTGGGCATGTCAGCATGTCAGCCAATCCATACACCTTTAGAAGAAAAGGTAAATTTGTGTATTGAACCTGATCAAGTTCCTGCTGATAAAAGGAGATATCAAAGACTTGTGGGGAGATTGATGTATCTATCTCACACAAGGCTAGATCTTGCTTATGCACTCAGTGTTGTTAGTCAATTCATGCACAATCCAGGTGAACAACACATGGATACAGTTTTACGTATTTTGAGGTATTTGAAGTCTGCTACTGGAAAAGGAATTTTATTCTCTAAAACTGAAGATTATAGAAAGGTTGTGGCATATACAGATTCTGACTATGCAGGAGAAATAGATGGCAGACGTTCTACTGCAGGCTACTTTGCCTTTGTGGGAGGTAACTTAGTTACTTGGAGAAGTAAGAAACAAAATATTGTTACACGATCAAGTGCAGAGGCTGAATTCAGAGGTATGACAGATGGCATTTGTGAAACTTTATGGTTGAGGCTTCACTTTAAGGATTTGGGGGTTCCTCTCAAGGATCCTATTACTTTGTATTGTGATAACAAAGTTGCGCGTGATATTGCTCATAATCCTGTTCAGCATGATCGTACTAAACATGTGGAGGTTGACAGGTTCTTCATCAAAGAGAAGCTGGACAACAACATTATTGAGCTGCCACCAGTTCGGTCTGAAGAACAACTTGCAGATATTCTCACACATGGAGTGTCAAGCAAAAAATACTTGAGTTTTCTGGACAAGTTGGGCATGTGTGATATCTATGCACCAACTTGAGGGGGAGTGTTAATATATATCCTTATTTAAGGATAATATATTGTTTCCTAATATATAGGATCTTTGCTTTATCGTAATATTGGGCTCTATATATTCATGAGCTGTGTAACCAGAATTGATAAGATTATCATAATAAGAATTATATTCTTCTCGATCCTATATTTGTGAAGACATAAAAAGAGCGGTTTTCCAGACACCAGTAGATGCTCTAAGAGGACGTCTTCCCTTATGATCCACAGACGCATCATTCACCCATTTCTGTTGTTCGATTTCCTCTCCTTACTTCTCTGAATTCTTCTCATGTTCATACAATTCTTCTTCTTTGGCATCATCGTCATCCATTCCAACTACTGCTTGCTTTTCCTCATCCATTTCTTCTTTCTCTGAAACTCACACTTACCAAATGACAAATGCAATTAAACTTTACTTGAGATCGCATTCATACCAAATACCAACTACTGAAAAATGGGATATTATGTAGATAAATAAAGATGATGACGACGTATGGATGAGTATGACATGCAACAAAAATCATGGTATGGATGAGTATGACATGCAACAGAAATTATGGTACTCCTTCCGTACCTATTATATAGACGGAATTTTGAATTTTGCTTGTATCACTAGATAGGCGGATTACTATTTCCAAAATAAATATTTCCATACATGCATGACCTTATTAATGGTACATAGATAATTACGTTATTAATAGGACAAGGAGTAAAACATGAAAAAACATAAAAAATTATGAATCCAATGTGCTTTTCTTAATGTAAGAGAATTTTCTCTCACCGCCTATATATATATATGCGATACCGTGGGAGTATTAGTCTAGGGATGAAAATAATGACAGAACTGAAAATGTCTCGTTTTTGGTTTTCAACTTTTCATTCATTAATTGCTCACTAAATTTAGTCAAGAGTCATTAATAAGATTCTTCTTCTCTCTTTTGAAATTTTTCCAGAAAATTGAATTCACAGGGAGGATGGTGGGAATTAGTTGTCATGCAACTTTTCTGGTATAAGCAGTAATATACGTGGAACAACCGAACAAGTCTTTCTAAAATGGAAATAAATACAGCATTTTGGACTCTTACTAATGAATGTCATGTCATCACGCACTGCACCCTGCTTGTACATTTGCAATGCACCACTAAAAGGAGAATATTTTTCAACTCAAGTAGGCTTGTCAATTAAACCAAACAAATTAAACTTAAATGAGTGCGCTGTTAAAACAGTGATCAATTTCTATAGAAGTTTTACCAACAGGAATAACATGAGTTGCAAGATTAAACACGACATATCTTAAAGGTTCCATTTAACTACTAAATTAGATTAGTCTCAGACTCGAAAGCAAACAGCCAAGGTCAAACAACACAACAAAAACAACTGCTATGAACTAGAGGTCTAATTGCACAATTTCTCTAGGTGATAATTGCTTGCTGTAGTAGATGAGTCCAAATTTTCTTGTTTCATGTAGCGCATATTATCTGGCTGTTTTGCATCTTTAATTAGTCAGCAGCATGCATTTCGGAACTCCAAAAACACTGCAAGTTTCTTTATTCACACAGAAACATCCCCATTTCGAGCACTACGTCAAAAAATATCATTTTCACCTTTAAATTATAAACTACATGAATTCAGTATACTTAAAAAAGAGAGACATATGTAATAAAAATACAGGTAATACGGGTCATGTTGTAGCATTATTTCATCTAATCTTTAATGCCAGCAACGAAACTGAGTGCAATAAGGACCTTAATGACTCCTTTGGTTCATTTGCAGGTTAACTCAATATACGTGCAACAGCTAACTATATACATTGCTATAAGAATCACATTGACCACATAATTAGTCAGTAAGCATGAATCTGTTTCTAGAGCCTCAATTATTTCAGTCAATTGTAAGGAACCACTACTGGAAAGATGGAAGTTAGGGATATTTAAAACAACCAACATTTTTCATAGGAATGTTCCACAATAAATACGATCAATTCAGAGTTAAATCACACAAAAAAGCCACAAATGGAAAAACATGCAAGATAAATAATCTACTAACTCATTTCTATGTGACTTGGTTTTCCTTATTAATTAAAGTGGTGTTGTTAGTTGCAGACTTAAAAATGTAAATGAAATATTAAAAAAAAAAAACGCATAACATGTGGTGATTTTACCTTAACCGTTGTCATTTGATATTCTTCATGATCCCTTGTGTAATCTGTTTCTCTAGATAAATTCCAGAGTCAAGTGAGGCTATGCTCTCAACATAAATCTCTTGAGTATGGTCCATAGCAATATCACGAACCACCACTCGTCTAACTGTTTCATTTGTTAGATCATACAAAAATAATTCCCGGCGAAAATTACATACCAGAATTTCCCTATTGTGAAAATACCATAGCGGCTGCCAATATTCAAGTAAGAACCTTAGTCCTTTCCCTATTTGTGGGATATATTTTTTTTGATCCAAGATTCTTTTACTCCGTATTCCTGCATCACCCACACATCCGTGCTAGCTGATCCGCGAATACAAACTATACAAATGCTGTCTCCCCACACTCTCACATTTGCATACATATTTATAAGTGGTACAATATTTTCAGGTAATGGCATACCCACCATTGTCTCATTGCTAATATCAAAACAGATTATAACTTGGGTGGCTTCACTTCCCAAGAATCCCAACCAATGAAGACTTCCGTTGAAAAACACACCAGTTCGAAATCTTGATCTTTCACCACCAAAAAAAAAATCCAGATCTTTCACCACCAAATCGAAATAAGTAACCGACGTTGCCCTGAATACGACTCCACGAATCTAATTTTAATGTATAAACATCAATTTTGAAGCAACCAGCTTTTTCGAAATCCGTTATGATTACTAGCTTGTAATCATCAAGGTTGCTGTAATAACCAAATCCATAGGCTTTGAACCATGACTAGGTGGCCCTATAAAATCCTTGTATTCACCTGTCAATGGGTTTAAAATTCTATAATGCACAAAATTTCCTCTTACTTCTTCATAACAATAAATCCTCAAGCAAACTAGTCCATTACATGAACCCAAAAAGGTGTGACAGTAAGATTCGTTAGATTCAAATGGGTAATTTATCAGCACAGCTCCATCAGGTGATGCCACTGATGATGAAATTGATGCATAATCTATTGGTAAAGAGCGAATCGTAAGAGGCTTATCTTCTCCCAAGTATTGGAAACACAGAATTTTAGGGTTTCTCTTGGTTTGATTAGTGCGATTAACAAGATTCTTGATAAAATTAGGGCTAGAAAGTAAATCATTAGAATGCTTGCATACACACCTAGATACCAATTACCAAGATGGATTCCGCCGGTAACTTTAAGAAGATCTCTTCATGTATCTCTCCTGGAAGCTTTAACAACAGAGATCCTGCTTCTATTTCTTCTTCTTCTCGTTGCTTTAGTTTGGATCTGGTACGGGACGAAACGCTCATTTCTGCAACTTACTGATTTTTGAAAGTGGGAGTAGAAGAAGTAGGGTTTTGTTTTTGAAGTGACTAAAGCCTTGTTTATTTAGATTTGACTTGGTCTCAAATATGGATTTGACCCGGCCCAGTTCACATACTGTTTTAGATTGTTTGCTTTTTTATTTTTTATAATGTATAACTTGAGATTTGATTCGGTTCACACATCTTACTAGGGGTGTAAATTCGGGCAGGCCAGGCCGCCTGGTCCAAAATTTAGACAGACCGAGCAGGTCAGGCTTAATATTTGTAAGTCTGTAAATAAATTTAGGCCGGACAGGCCGGGCAAAAGTAGATAATTTGTTATCCAAAGATCGCCAAAAGCCCGCTTTTTATACAGGCTGGACAGGCCACTATTTTGATTTTTTTTTTCCTTTTTTTTTTAAGTTTAAATTTTCAAATGAATGGTATTTCTTAAAAAATAGAGAAAGAGAGGAAGGGGACACATATATATAGAGAAGAAAAGAGAGAGATTTCATTAGATGTGTATGGGAGAGTTCAAGTCTCTATTTATATAGATAGAGGACTTGGTGCCCAAGGTATGTAAACCCTAATCTTAGACACAAAGGGCATCTTAGTAATTAAACTTTAGGCTTATAACACTCCCCCCGATGACCGTTGTGTCTAAGTCATTACAAATATACCAGGAAAACTCAAAATAGAAAAACCTGAAATTGCATAAACAGTAAAGACTTGAAACAGTGTTGGACACGCAAATGTTGCCTCGTTAAAACCTTGACAAGGAAAACCCATTGGGACAAAACCTTGACGAAGGAAAAAGAGTACAACACGATAAGTGCGGTAAATGCACATTTGATGATGACGCTCCCCATGATAAATACTTCAATCGAATTTTGGCTTGCAAATCTTTGAGTCGACTTTCGAATTTGATGAACGAATTTCTTGAATGCAGAAAATCATTGTGCTTTCATGAAGATATCTTCTAGTCGATGAAGTCTTCGCAGTTAGGGTTAGGGTTATTGGGTTTTCTTCTTTCTTTCTATTAAAATGGCTAAGGATGATTTCTCATCGGGTATCAATCCTCAGCGACATGCATCAACTTTGTCAAGGCTGATGCTGAAATGGTGTAATTACTTTATAATGTTTGAGCAATTTGCTGGTGGTGTTTTTTCTTGCAATTAGCAAATGGTGTAATTACCATATCTGCAAGGAAATGTTGTCAGTATGGGTTCCTTTTCTTACGTTGCGAGTGTATTTCTAATTGTGTGGCTAAGACAACCATTTCTAATTGTAATGTTTCAGAACAGTCCGTCTGTGTTTTCTAATGCGAATAATTGTTTGAGTGTACTGTCTAGATGAAAAAATGCCATATATTTGGTGCGAATAATTGTTTGGTGCTCATGTACATACATTTTGGTCTTGTGAATGGCCATATATTTGTAGTAGGTTATGAACCCCCAAGAACCAGACTTGTTTGTTTTTTCATACCTTGCCAGTGTCTTTTATTCTGCAAAACGGTGCAGAATCAATCCCATCTTAGAATCTGTTCTCTGCATTGCTGGGTATGTATTGCTGTTTGTGTAGAACTTGCATACTTGAAATTTTCAAGCTTAAGAACCGGTGTGGCGGTTCAGATGAGTGGCTATTACTTTTAATTGCCATTCCCATACTGTCTTTGTGGGGAACTCAAAATTGGTTCCACTTCCATCTGGACCCAAATAATATAGTTGGACTGCGTTCTTCCCCTTTTGTTTGACAGCTTTTTTTCACGGCCACCAAATCGGCGGGTAGCCGAAATTATAATTATGGCTGCCACTCATTTTCGCAATATCTCCGCTCAAGTCTTACCCACACACAGTATGGAGTCTATGGACCAGTGCCCAAACTCTGTACTTGTCCACAAAAATCAGACACAATGTCCCATAAATATACCCAAAAATCTTGACCAGGAATCTTAAAATCTGCTAGTCGTGCCATGTGCCCAATAGCTGACTTTACTGCTGTCCCAAAGTAGACTTGTCTGGTGGACATTTAGTCAACACAGATAGCAAATTTGAATTCACAATTTTGGCGGGAATTAAATCTTGGGAAACACAAATTGATGGGTAATAATGTAATCTGGATAGTTACTTTACTCTTTCATCTATCATTTCATTCATTCAGATCTTTCTTTGTTTTTTCATCACCAAAGCAGAGAGAAAGATAGTGAACTTGAGACTTGAGAGTATAACAAATGAAGTTCTGAATCAGATCTGAAAGGTATAAATCAATCTGCTTTTACAATTGTTTTTTGATGTTTCATGTATCGTCAGAATTTTTGATCAAATTTTGGTTGCTTATTGTTGTAGGTAAGATGAACAACACAGATTGGTCCAAATCTTGGTGGTTATGATGATGATTACCTTGAGCTGATTGTTAAGGTAACCTAAGAAATCCTAATGCATTCATTCCGTGTTTTTAAGAATTTTATTATGTGGGATTTGGTAAGAAACTGATGGATTTGTTCATGTTTCAGCAATGCAGATGTACTGCTTTTTGGGGATGTTACTGAGACCGTGTGAGGTGAAGCGGTGTGCAATGAAACCGTGTGAGGTGAAGCGGTGTGCAATGAAACCGTGTGAGGTGAAGCGGTGTATGATGAAACCGTTTGTTGTGAAGTTGTGTGTGGTGATTTTCATGTACCTCTGTGAACACTAAACCAATATTTCAGTCTCCCTTCCTAAATACTAGTTTAACATATTCTGAACATATATTACTGCTTTCAATTGAAGGGGCAATTCACTCACTACTATTGCCACATTCATTGCTGCTCGCCCATTGTCGCACACCCATTACCCACACTTATTGCCACACACCCATTGCCTAGCACCTATTGCTGCACACCCATTGCTACACTCCCATTTCCTCGTACCTGTTGCCTCACACCCATTGCTGCACACCTATTGCCTCACACCCATTGCCACACATTGTGTGAAACCGTGTAAGGTGACCGGTGTGTAGTGAAACTGTGTGAGGTGAAGCGGTGTGTTGTTAGATGGTGTGTAATGAGAACGTGTGTTGGGAAGCGGTGTATGATGAAACCATATGTGGTTATCCATTTTCATGATCTTCATATACCGCCATGAACACGAAACCAATATTTCAGTCTCCCTTCCAGAATACTAGTTTAAATTGAGTTCGATAGATTTTTGCCTGCCCTAATACATGCTGTCACTCCAATAGTATCCTTACAATTTAGTATACTGCTACGAGAAATCTTTACTATATGCTCTTATGAACATGATTAGATGGAAAATCTATTTTATCACGTAGTTTTTGTAACAATGTTTTAAAAATTGATGGAGAAGATGATAAGGCAACAGTACATTCCAACTCAAAAGGTACTCATGCTGCTCAACTCCAACTTTTGGTTAAAATTCCTTCTTACTTGGGCGTCGGAGTCCTTTTTTTTTTTTTTGCAGGTCTCCACTTCAGTAAACTCTAATGTTTCGGCCCTCTCTATCTCGTGAATATATGTTCACATATTCTTTTCTGGAAGAGTGTCAGGTAGTTCGCTTATTCCCTTACAAGTACATCAGGAGTTCCACTCCTGCAGATAAACAATATATAAGTTAACTACTGATTAGTATTCTTCTACAAATTGTATGTAGTTGCAAATGGAAGTTTGGTGTTCATTGTTTCCAGTAGGGTGTAGGATGTTAATTATTAGATTTAACATGTTAGACATAGTGTAGTGGAGCCTATAGATTTGGAGTGTAGTGGAGCCTATAGATTTAACATGTTAATTATTAGATTTAACATGTTAATTAGATTTAGAGTGTGGCATGTCGTTAGACTTAGTGTAGTGGAGCCTGTAGATTCAACATTCAAGGGAAAAAGTGTTGCCCATAAGGCTTAAATGTTGAATTTTGGCGACGTGGCTTCCCTTGAATCTTGGAGCTCCACTACAGTATGTCTTAGGACTTGGGAGTGCTGTGGTGTATATGGTTTGCCTCTGAATAGAAGTTGGTCTATGTATATTCAGAAGTTGCTGATCGAACATTTCTTGAATTGGTGTATTTCTGTTGCTTTTTGAGCAGTTGGGGATGTATTTTCAAAATCATTTGCCAAATATTCAATCGTAAACTCATCCAATGTTGACGCCTTGCAACAAATTTGGAATTTCAGCATCAACTTTTTCGCTGATGCTTAAATGGTGTAGTTATTTTTAATCTTTGAGAATTCGTGGTGTTCTTGGGTTTAATGGTGTTTTTTCTTGTCAAATGAGCTTCCTTTCGTATGTCATGAGTATATTCTTTAATTGTGTGTCTAAGACAGCCATTTCAAACCCATTGTAGAGAATGGTATATAATGTGATAATTACTGCATAACTGAACTTCTTTATTGTTCAGTCATAACAGTACTTTTGTTGATGTCTGGTCGTAATTTGTTTGGCATATAGTTGTCCCTGGAGACTCTGTGCAGGATGATTGTATGTTTCCTGATTTACCAATAATGATCAATTGTAATCTGTTTGGCATATAGTTATCCCTTGTGCTTCATGTTTCAAAAACCTGTGTCCATAAGTGGAGTTTATAAATCCCTCTCTATATATTGTAGCCTTGTTCGCATTGGCAGTAGGAAAGATTCCACTGAAAAATAAAATAGAGTTGAAGATGAGCTATCTTCGGCTTTCATTGATTAGTAAACCTCCGGTGCACTGAGGTTTTCTAAGGAGTCAGCTGTCTGGGCGAGATACCTACATTTTGGTCTTGTATGCGACCATACACTTATAGTTATGATCCCCACGAAATGACTTGTTTGTCTTTTATAAAGCTTCAATACAGGCCGTCTGTGTTTTCAATGCAAATAAATGATCAATGTAATGTCTAGATGAAAACTGGTATCTGCATCGGTGATGCCATTTTTAACCCATGTCTGGTAGTCTGATGCTATTGTTTGCGTAAAATATACATGATATCACATTATATTATGCAATCTTAGTCGACTATCCAGCTACTAAACTGGATAAGCCCATGTTTTACAGTTTTTTCTTTTTTTGGTTATGTGTGATTTGCTGCTTATTGAGATGGCTCTACGGTGCAGGATGTAGAGGATGGGTATGAATTCTTTGCGGGCAGGCAGCTTGTTACAATATTCTCTGCACCCAAATATTGGGGAATTTGATAATGTTGGTGCCATGATGAGTGTTGATGAAAACTTAAGGTGCTTGTTTCAAATTCTCAAGCCTGCAGAAGCAAGGGAAAGGCGCATGCTGTCTACAAGTATATTATGACCGCAGCTGTTGACACTTTATTAAGTTGCAGAGGTATGTCATATTATTATTCAGTTATGATATCACAGTATGACTTATGAATGCTGATCCTTATAATGACTAGTTCATTGTTATAGGGGACAAATGGATTTTAACTGTCCAATCTTCCAGAGGATATTATATATTTTCTATAACACAATCTAATACATCAGTTAGTCAACACAATTCCACAAATATCAAGGAACAGGATTATAAATTTTGATTATACTTTATAAGTAATTGTTAATTGTTAATTCAAAAAGGAGCCATTATCTTCTGTGGTTGACAAATTCATTTTTGTTGGATGGTATATTCAAAAAGGAGCCATTATACTTTATAAGTAATTGTTAATCCCCTATCTTAGCGCCCACTACTCCACAATATGCCTCAAATCAAAATGAGGGTTTTTATTCTTCTTCTTATTCAAACTCACAAGGAAGAGAGGGTCTCTGATTCATAGTGCGGTTCTGAAATCAGAAGATAATGGTTGCTGTTAATTAGAAAAGTGATTATGAGGAGGAAAGATTGGCGAAATTTGAAGAGAATAAGAAGATGATAGCAGAACTTGGACTCCACAGTCTAGCTCTCAATTTCAAGAACTCTTCTTCCAAACCCTCCTCATCTGTACAGGTATATTCCCATCTTTTTTTTTATTTTTATTTGATAGTATGCATATTGGCAGCGGAGGGATATTACGTTGATGCTGAACTGGTGTTGTTTTTGTTGCTCTTTGAGCAGCAGTTAGGGGTGTTTTTCTTTCTTGTTAAAACGGGTAAAGCTGATTTCTCATATGTGCAAAATATGGTTTTGTTGGTGTAATTATTTTATAATCTTTGAGCTATTAGTGGTGTTTTTCTTGCTGGATGGGGTAATGTTGATCTACCATATCTGCAATGAAATTTTGTCAGTCAGGGTTCCTTTTCGTGTATTTCTCATTGTTGTCTTATGCCGTTGTTTATGTAAAATATACATGCTTGATACTACATTATATTCAGCAAGTGTGGAGGCCGAAGTGTTTGCAGCTTTGAGAAAGCATTGCTTCGGTGCAAATGAGGGGAACTGTAAAAGGGACTTTGCCAAGAGCCAGAACAAATGTACAAAATCTCTTTCTAGTGCAGAAATATGAACAAAATCAGCATCCTTAAGTTAAAAACACACACAAATAAGGACAGGTTTCAAACAGTATCCTCTTCTCAACTGGCTGGAAATGACAAAAGTTGAGAACATAGCTAACACAAGTTTTACATAAACCGTTTAAAACAGTGAGACGAAACAGAACCAAACCTGTTATGCCTGACCAATAATGTACTCTAAGGAAGAGAATTCCCATTTATTAAAACAGAACCAAACCTGCTAAATTTGTTGTTAACAATCTCAAGTGGAATCATGATTTCAGTATCCATGCAGTCTAAAAATGAGAATGTCATGCTTGCTTAAGTATCTGGTGTTTGGATTTAAGCTCAACTGCACAATATTTGTCATGGCAGAAATTACAGTAAAAGAAAGATATAGAAATGGTAAAAAATTTAGTACCATTTATTAAAATTTTAGCACACGACGATATTTAATTTTTCCACATACAATTAGCGACTCCCACTGCAACCACATCTACTAATCTCCAATACGGGAACCACCATTTCTGTTTCTTGAGAAGCAAAACAATGAATAGACCCCAAAATCCAACTGCAAACCCTAGAGCAACAACAACTTATCTTTATCATCTTCATTTGGAGAATTCCCATCAGTAGCGTCAGTTCTCTGATCAGCCTCGCAAGTATTATTTGTGTAGAAGCCACACAACAAACTGTTGTTGAGATATGCTGAACCATCTCCACTCAATGTATCAAAGTGTGGTCCTCTTGGGATCTTACCACTCAAGTTATTGTAAGATAGGTTCAGTCTCTCAAGAGAATTCATTGATGCTAAAGAGTATGGGATAAGTCCAGTTAATTTGTTGAAACTCAAATCCAAGGATTCTAAACCATTCATGCTTCCAATACTTTGTGGTATAACGCTGGAAAAGCAATTGTGTGATAAATTAAGTGTGGAAAGCCCTTTCAGTAGACCAATCTCTTCTGGGATATTGCCTTCAAGATTGTTACACGATAGATCAATCCCAGAACTATATGCATACAGTTTCTTAAACTGTATCATGATCCCTTTGATCACCATCTGCAATTGCACGTCAATTGTTGAACCTAGCATAGATGTACCAGTCAGCAAAGATGCATCCTTAGGTCTACTTCTTAGCATCATTAAGTTTCCTATTTTCCTAGGAATTAACCCGTTTAGATTATTCCCCGATAAGTCTAATATTTGGAGTTTTACCAAATGACTGAACTCTTGAGGGATTGACCCATTGAACTTATTTGACCTTAAGGAAAGAATGCTCAGTCGGATAGCCGAAGCCAATGCACTGGGTATACTGCCTTCGAAGTGGTTATTGGCTAAGTTGAGAACTCGCAACTCTGGAAGCTTACTGATGAAGCTAAGAGGAGGACCATCCAGAATGTTGTCATTAAGTTGAAGATATGACAATGATTTTAGTAGTTGAAGCTCATTTGGAACATTTCCCGTGAGGTTATTGTTGCCGAGGTTTAGAGATCTAAGATATCGCGAGTACCCTATACTAGTAGGTATAACCCCGGAAAGTTTGTTGTTTGAAAGGTTTATATATTCTGTAAAAGACTCTGAATCTCTTAAAAATATGGAAAATGGAATCGAACTTGAAAGTTCATTGCCAGCTAGATTGATGGAATAAAAACTAGAAAGTCGTTTTCCATATTCTGTTGAGATTTCACCAGTGATTTTATTATATGATACATCAAAGGATGTTGATGGATAGTTATCAAAAGCTCGTGGTGGAAGAGGCAGTCGACCATGAAGTTTGTTGTTTGACAGATCAAATATATAGAAATTGAGTTTGGAGAAACAAGTTGGAATAATTCCAGTTAGCTGATTATGAGACAAGTCCAAAGACATTAGATTACTCATTTCACAGATTGATTTTGGTATGAATCCTGTTATGTTATTACTACTTAAATCAAGTTCTTTGAGAGAATACATCTCGCAGATTGATTTGGGTATGGAACCGTTGAAATCATTGTAAGACAAGTGGAGCGTCCTTAAGAACTTTAGATTGGATATTGATTCTGGAATGGAACCGTTGAAAGCATTGAAAGACAAGACGAGCGTTCTTAAGGATTTTAGATTAGATATTGATTTGGGTATGGAACCTTGGAGATTATTTACAGACAAGTCGAGCGTCCTTAAGAATTTTAGATTAGATATTGAGGAATGGATATAACCTGTTATTGAGTTGAAAGAGAGGTCGAGAGATTGCAATTGGGAAAGATTGTAGATTGAAGAAGGTAATGAACCTTCAAACTGACAACCAGAAGCATAAAGGCTGACCAATAATGGCGCATTGGAAATTGAGTCCGGGAATGGTCCACTTGCATTAGTAACTGATATGGAAAGTCTTTGAAGTTTAGGCCATTTTTGTTGAAACATTCTAGTTAGATCAGGACGAAGATTATGATTCAAACTCACATCAAATTTTGTAAGTTGAGGAAGATAAGGAACTGAACCTTGTAGTTAAATTGACTAGCTGTACTGGTATGTGGAAATTTAGATCATAATTGCCACTCAACGTGAGAGAAGATAGACGAGAAAGATTGTAAAACTCATGGGTGGGAAAATCTGTGCTTGGTAGATTACATTGACTGAGATCAAGAATCCTAAGATTAGAAAGATAGGAAATTGATTCAGCAAAATTCTTTTCGGAAGACGCCGCCTCATATAAATCAATGCCTCTCAATCTTAACACCTTTAGATTGACTAACCCTCTTAACCATTTTATAGATGACGATTCTAAGAAAGAACCAGTAGATACAGAGAATCTTTCTCCATTTATAGAACCACAAGATAAGTCGAGGTATCGTAAGGACGATAAGTTGGTTAATGGTGTCGAAACTGGACCAGAGAAGTTTGAGTGGGAGAGATCAAGATGCACGAGTTTCGTGAGAGCATAAAATAGAAAGGGGATTTTTGATTCCTCAAAATTGTTGAAGGCAAGATCAACATACTCGAGATGACTAAGGTTGACAAAGGAGGAAGAGAATTTACCTCGCAATGCAGTGTTTGGTGGTGGCACATCGTACAGATTTAAATGAATGAGATGCTCATTGTAGAAGGTTTCAAGGTCTGTGTTACGGAGGTTTATGGAGATAACATGAGATGAATCACCGGAACATCCCACTCCTTGCCAATCGCAACAGTTTCGATATTTGTTGTCATCTAGCCATGAAGATAAACGATTCGCAGGGTCCTCCAATGAGAATTTGAAATCAAGGAGTGCTCTTCTTTCCTGTTCATGGCAAGCTAATGGGCAGTGAGTGATGTTAATTAATAAAAAGAGCAAGAAATGTAGAAAGAGTGAATTCATAGCTAACTCTAACTCAAGTGTTTGCTGGATGAATGGATGTGCAGAATGGCTTCGGTATAGACTGTATTTTACAGCAATTCATTGCATTTTAAGCGTAAGAACTCCAGCTTGTTCAATTGCCCCAAATCACTTTGAATTTCCTTCACAATGACTAGAGCTTGTCTTGGAAACTCATCAGTTAGCCCATGATTGATGTGTTTGTGGAATTTTCTTTTAGAGATAAGATTTGAGATTCCCGTGGACTGAAAGACTAATCTAACTAATCTAACTATTAGTTTCAGTTGTAGAACATGCCATCTAAGTGGTTCATCAAAAATATTGATTTCCCTGCAAAACAATACATATTTGTATGAAATATCAAAATTCACAACACAAATATCATAATACTTAAAGCAAAGAGATTATGTAAAAAAATAAAAATACAGCACAATTTATATAAGTTTGTTGTTGTTGTTGTCACCTGGACTAACACATGAATGGAAACACCTAAACAACAGCACAAGTATTTGCACCGTTTTATCCGCACAAGTAACCACCATGTAAAGATATGACACCTGCAGGAAAAATAGCAATTGAAAAGGGGGGAACTATCTATCTGGTGTAGAATGTTAGTACTAGAAATCACACAATGAATAAACTTCTCAAAGGAAGAGTTTTCTTTTCTCAAAAATCTGCCGATCTTCCTTACAAACGTGGCCATATATAGGCCTTATGGGATATGCCAATATCTTTTATGATTAATGCTAATAAAGAGGAAATCCTACTAAATATAATATCATGCCAATACTAGCAAGATATCTCTTATTTCCTAACAAAAATAACAAATAGGAAAATATTTAACGGATATTCTTTCGTCGATCCCTTCCTTCCAAGTAGGATTCTGCCATATCTTGCACTACATCATTCTCCCCGGGAAAGAGGAAATTCGCCCCCGAATTAGGCAGGGTAGAAAAATCATCATCAGACAAGTCGCCGTGGTAAGGAATGAGATGACGGACATTGAACACATCAGCAGTATGAATATGACTGGGAAGTCGCAAACGGTAAGCATTAGGATTGATCTTCTCAATAATTTCAAACGGACCAATCTTGCGAGGACCCAATTTGTTGTATGTGCCCGTAGAGAAACGTTCCTTAATAAGTACAGCCCAAACGAAATCACCTACCTCAAATTCAACGTGACGACGATGCTTATCGGCAGCCGTTTTGTACTTCGTAGAGGACGCCACCAAGTTTTGAGCAGCTTCGTCATGTATCTGCTGTAAGTGATGCACCAACTCATCAGCAGTGGCATGTACTCGTTGCAAATCTGGCACAGGCGCAAGATCAAGGGGTGAACGCGGATTAAATCCACAGACCACTTGGAAAGGGCTAAACCCGGTGCTCTTATGAATGGCTCTGTTGAAGGCAAATTCTGCTTGAAACAAATGCTTGTCCCATTGTTTAGTGTGAGAACCCACCAGGCTGCGAAGTATGTTCCCAAGAGATCGGTTAACAACCTCTGTCTGCCCATCCGTTTGAGGGTGATAAGCACTGCTGAATTTCAACTCCGTACGCAATAATTTCCAAAGAGACCTCCAGAAATGACTAAGAAATTTAGAATCACGGTCCGATACAATGGACTCTGGGAGACCATGAAGACGATACACGTGTTGAAAAAACAAAAATGCCACATGAACTGCATCCGTAGTTTTTTTGCAAGCTATAAAGTGCGCCATTTTGGAAAATCTGTCAACGACAAAAATAGAATCCATCCCATGTTGAGTGCGAGGCAAACCCACAACAAAGTCCATACTAATATCAGTCCAAGGCTTAGACGGAATTGGTAATGGCATATAAAGACCAGCATTTGTCGTAGAACCTTTAGATACCTGACAGATATGACAACGAGAAACGAAACGTTGTACCTCTTTAAACAAGCGCGGCCAAAAGTATGATGTTGAAACCAACTGGAAGGTCTTGTCACGACCAAAGTGACCCTCGTTATGCAGTTCTTGAATGATACGTAAACGCCAGCTACAGTCAGGAATGCAAAGTCGAGTTCCCTTGAAGAGAAAACCATCCAACAGCGAGAACTGGGTACTGTTGCCAGCATGCACAGCGTCCAGAATTGAACCAAAATAGGGGTCAGTCTTGTATAAATCAGCAAACGATTCCAAACCCAAGACCTCCGTCCGTAGTGACGTTAGCAGACTTCGTCGACGACTGAGACCATCAGCCACACGGTTCTGAGTTCCAGCCTTGTGTTTGAGGACAAATGTGAAATCTTGTAGATAATTAGCCCATTTAACTTGTCGTGCATTCATCTTGTCTTGATTGCCGATGTGCTTGAGAGCATCATGGTCAGTAAACAACACAATTCAGAATGAATCAAATAATGACGCCAGTGCTTAAGGGTTTGGATGATGGCATAAAACTCTAGTTCATACGTGCTGTAATTACGCTTAGCGCCATTTAATTTCTCACTAAAAAATGCGATCGGTTTGCTGGATTGGCTGAGGACTGCACCTATACCAACCTTAGAGGCGTCTGTATGAACCTCAAATGGTAAAGAAAAATTTGGTAACGACAGTATAGGGGCAGAACAAAGCTTCTCCTTCAGTAAGAGGAAGCTTGCTGTAGCTGCATCTGTCCAAGAAAACTTGCCATTCTTCATGCAATCGGTGATTGCTGCTGCAATAGTGCTAAAGTGGGGAATAAACCTTCTATAAAAGGATGCGAACCCATGAAAACTCCTGGCCTCATGGATTGTTTGCGGACAAGGCCAAGTACGCACAGCATCAACCTTCGATTCATCCACGGAAATACCATCCTTGGATATGACGTATCCAAGAAACAAAATGCGATCTGTACCGAAGACACACTTCTTTGTAGCGGCAAAGAAATTTTGCTGGCGTAAGACTACCAAGACCTCACGAAGATGACGCAAGTGCATATCCAAGTTAGTACTATAAACCAAAATGTCATCGAAATAAACGACCACAAACTTACCCAAGAATGGTTTTAATACTTCATTCATGACACGCATAAACGTACTCGGAGCATTGGAGAGACCAAACGGCATCACCAACCATTCATAAAGTCCTTCCCTAGTTTTAAAAGCGGTCTTCCACTCATCTCCAGGCCGTATACGAATCTGATGGTAGCCACTACGCAAATCCAATTTGCTAAAAATCGTAGCACCATGAAGCTGGTCCAGGATATCATCCAGACGAGGGATGGGAAAACGATACTTCACCGTAATCTTATTAATAGCACGACTGTCCACACACATGCGCCATGAACCGTCCTTCTTAGGAATGAGTAACGCCGGAACTGCACAAGGACTAAGACTCTCCCTGATGAGACCCTTGGCTAACAACTCCCCTACCTGACGTTGTAGTTCCTCGTGTTCTCTTGGGCTCATACGGTAATGAGCTCGATTAGGGAGAACCGATCCTGGTACTAAGTCTATCCGGTGCTGAATAGCTCGAGATGGAGGCAACCCATCCGGAAGGTCAACGGGAAAAATGTCTGCAAAGTCCGATAATACTCCCTGGATACATGACGGAACCGCCACAGTCGACGCAGATGCAAGAGAAAGGCCACACAGGATGAACACAATACCCTCATCCATCATCTCGGTCTCAAACGTACGCCAAGACAGAAAATTGGAAGCCAGATTAGAGAGTGGTTTGTGCACAGTTTCCTTGGCAGGTACTAACGTGACGCGAGTCGATTTGAACAAGAATGAATATGTGTTTAGTTTACCATTGTGAATTACCTCCCTGTCGTATTGCCAAGGTCGTCCCAATAGCAGATGACAAGCATCCATAACCACGACATCACACCACAAAGCATCCTCGTATACAGAACCAATGGAAAACTTCACAAGACAACGTTTGGAAATAGTTACCTCCGAACCTTTACTCAGCCAGTGAAGAGAGTACGGACTAGGATGTTTCTCTGTCGATAACTTGAGTTTTCTCACAGCCTCTTCAGACACCACGTTCTCACAGCTGCCTGAGTCAATGATCATTCGACAGACTTTTCCTTCTATGGTGCACGTTGTCTGGAAGATGTTCTTTCTGAGCCATGACTCGTCAGTGTCAACCTTCGGCGTCAGGAACGATGGTCGAGAAATCAGCAAGCAGTCACCTTGGTCTCCCGGCAGAAATACTTCATCGAACTCAGTTGATGTCTCCTCCGCATCAGCAAATATATCATCAGCAGCAGTCGGCTCTACAAGTAAAGCTTTGCCGGGTCGACCAGCCTTACGACAATCGTTTGCCAAGTGACCAGGATCACCACAACGGTAGCATTTAGGACCAGGCCTTTGAGACGTACTAACATTCTGTTGAGCGGAAGCAATCTGTGAAGGAGTAATAGTAGGACGGCCAACAGCTGCTCTAATTGACTTACGGGATAATTGTTTTTCCAAACGCAGAGCTCGTTGGTGAACCTCAGACACAGAAAAATAATCAAACATATTTAGTGTGTCTTGGAAAGTCTCACGTAGACCACCTATATAGCGGGAGACAAGCTGATCATCGGTGTCTGTAATACCTGACCGAGTGACCAAATCATAGAACTCTTTTGTATATTCATCAATGGAACGAAAACCCTGACGAAGGTTTTGTAAACGAATATACAGTTCTCTGGTATAGTTAAATGGCAAAAAGGCTGAACGCATACACTTTTCAAGCCTTGCCCAGGAAGAAATAGGAGTTTTACCTTTTTGAATCCGGGAAGCTTTCAGTTGACGCCACCAAACAGCAGCCCTACCCCGAAAGCGTGTAGCCACAAGCGGAACCACTCGATCATCAGGAACCCTCTTAAATTCCAGAACTTCCTCCACAGTAGAAAACCAGTCGATACAATCCTCTGGTGTCAACCCGCTACCATGAAACTCAGGAATTTCGATGCGGAATGATGATTCCCAACTCCTAGATTCACGCTCACGCCCAGCAAAAGGGTTATCAGTATCATTATCGTCATCGGCATCAGATGAATTGGACTCATCAATAGGAGGATGACGGCGCTCATGTCGTTGTAACAGGGTTGCTACCTGACCGGCGAGCTGCTCAACCGTGCGTGATAGTTCATCGTATCTCGTTCTCTCCATTACCTCCTCAACTAAAGCCTCGCGAGGACCACCCTGACCTCTACCACGAACCATGTTGGAAGGATCGATACCCAGTTTCTGAATACCAAATGGTGTAGAATGTTAGTACTAGAAATCACACAATGAATAAACTTCTCAAAGGAAGAGTTTTCTTTTCTCAAAAATCTGCCGATCTTCCTTACAAACGTGGCCATATATAGGCCTTATGGGATATGCCAATATCTTTTATGATTAATGCTAATAAAGAGGAAATCCTACTAAATATAATATCATGCCAATACTAGCAAGATATCTCTTATTTCCTAACAAAAATAACAAATAGGAAAATATTTAACGGATATTCTTTCGTCGATCCCTTCCTTCCAAGTAGGATTCTGCCATATCTTGCACTACATCACTATCCCACTGAATGTGTAACCTATAAAAATTCAAACTCCATTGATTTACATCTTACTAAAAAAAGGTCGAACATTTTAACATTATGATCAAAGCTACATAAATTGAAGCAAAAATTCCCCAAAAATAAATTTTTGAACCCAATCAGTATACCTAAGAAGGTGTAGTCTTCAGAAAATCTCACAAGTCGTGAGTATGCGAAACTACACATTACAGCGGATCTCATCCTTTTCTTTGGAACAGCCTGGTTATGGTTATAGTGTGTTTTTGAGAGGATAAGTCATTATGACATGATTCATTCTACATATGCAGTCGAGATCAACATCAAAATCCATGGAGTCAGTTCCAAAATTTAGAAGCAAAACTGTTTTGCTTCATGAAAAATCTTTACATTAAAGCGTTTCAGATGTCAAAAGCATCTCAAGAAGTGTAGTTAATCTTTTTTTCATGGAGCCACCAGAAGCATCTCAAGAAGTCTTGATTGATACATGGAGCCACCAGTTTAGTTAATCTTTTTTTCTTTTCGGTAGAACTAAGTATTGTTAGTCTGTCTGGGTTCCCTTTCTTATGTTTTTAATTGTGTGGCTGAGACCGCCATTTGAAATCCATTTTTAATCCTACTAGTATAATGCGAATCAATAGCTGCATAACTGAACCTCTTTATTGTTCAGTCATCCTAGTCCTGTTGATATCTGATGTCCACGACATTCTGAAGATCGATTTTGTGCAAGGATGATTTTATGTTTTCATAATTACGACTAATGAATGACATTCCAATTGTTTTCTGTACTCTATATTAGCTAAACTTCCTTGTGCTTCATGTTCTGATTTAATTGATGCAACTTGTTATGGATATATCTGCTAGCCATTTCTTTCACTCTATTCCTAAGTGCAAGCTGCCATATGTCCCTGGTTAAGGCATCTCTTCAATTCTATCTTGACGTGGAACTACACAGTCAACTGAGGGCTCAGTGGTTCATCAAAAGTGTTGATTTCCTTGCAAAAGAACAACTACAATATCAAACAAACAATACAAAAGGTCATATTTGTATGGAACATCCAAATTCACAACATATCTATTCACCATAAATCAAAGAGATTACTGCCAACAGTAACATTTGAAAAGATCAGCTAACTTACCCAATTTATATCCTTTCTTATGTAAAAAAAAAGACCTACCAGATTGATGCAGGGCATACTACAATTCCATAAGATTCCGCTTAGAGGTTTGGCTTCCATGGTTTCCTAGTTTCAGTCTTTCTTATTTTTAGGATTCTTTTAGATTTCCTTTTAGTTTTCTGTTTCCTAGTTTAGTTATTCTTCAAGCCTATATAAAGGCTAGATTAAGTCTTGTAAGAGCTATCTATTACTCTTCTCTTCTTGCTTATAGCAATCTAGTATTGCTTTCTTTTACCTTGTTCCACATTAGTTGGTATCACCCGCTTAGTTTTAGGTTTTTCATCCTATCACTTGATCCTTTACTTCGCTTCCGCAACACCTTTTCATTCCTTTTAAGTACACAAAAAAAAAATATGACTGCTCAACCAGTTACTCTAGCAGCAATCGAGGCTCTCATCAAATCTCATACCGAGATTTTGGCAAAAAACATTACTGAAACTCTTGAGAAGTCCATGGAGGAAAAATTAGGGTTAAGAGATAACAAGCTTGACGCAATGCAGAATCAGCTTTTCAAGGTTGCAAAACACATAAATATAGATTTGGATATGCCTGAGCTTGTAGACTTAGAAAAAAAAACTAAAAACGATACACTTCAGTTTTTACAGAATGATGAAGTACCTAAAGATGTATTGCGTACTTTAAACATTAAGAAACCATATGAAGGGTTCATAGGTCATTCAAAGAAGAAGCTAGTTTCTCCTACACTCGACAGTGATGATGAAGATGAACGTGAGAACGATCTAGAGAAGAATTGGATTGAAGAACGACGTTTAAAAACTGGTCACAACCCTTACAGTTCTTTACCCGAATATAAGCTAAAAGCTGATATTCCCAACTTCTCTGGAAATTTTCGTATTGAAGAACTAACTGATTGGTTCTTTGAGGTAGAAGCTTTTTTTTGAAATTATGGAAGTCCCTGAAGATTCTAAGGTCAAACTTGTGACTTACAAGCTCAAAGGAGGAGCTGCAGCCTGGTGGGATAAGATCTGTGATGATCGTAGAAACGCTAACAAACCGAAAATACGTACTTGGACACGTATGAAAACTTTGATCAGGGATAAGTTCTTACCTAGAGACTTTATGCAGCAACTTTTCATCAAATTGCAGAACATTCAGCAGGGGGCACGCACTGTTGAAGAATATGTGTCAGATTTTTATAATTTGGTGGCACGAAATCAACTCAAAGAATCTGAAGAACAGTTAGTTGCAAGATTCATTGAGGGGCTGAATAGATTAATACAAAATGGTATGACTCATTCAGTTTTTACTATGGTCGAAGCGGTGCAGCAAGCTATTAAGATAGAAAATCACCTTCTTCGTTCTTTTAGGACTTATCCATCCAGACAAGGGCGTTATCAAAATAATTCCAGGGGTACCAATTCATCTCAAAACTTTTCTCCAGATACTGTTTTGACTATTCCCAGGCCTCCTTATGATGATGTTAGCCATTCACATCGACAACCTAGCCATATTGTGCCTTATACTCCACCTCTGGCTACACCTATCTTAGCCAATCCAGTTGATCTTCAGCCGGGTCAGCAGTCTCACTCTCTGCAACCAACTCCTCCTACTACAGGGAATCGGTTTCATAACAGGCAACAACAATTTCCACCGCAACAGAGACTAATACTTATGCAAAATTTCGTGGAGATAAGTGCAATAAATGCCAGCAATCGGGGCACACGTCTAGTGATTGTCGGAAATTCAATGCTTTGATTGGTGAACCTCAGTTCATTAATGAAGTCACTGGTGCGCTTAATGAGTTCGAAGATGAAGACTCACCTGGTGATGACGATGAGTTTGTTGGGATGATTCGTCCATTATTTCTTACTCAACAATGCAAGTCTCAGAGACACAGTATCTTTAAATCAGATGTTATTTGGGGGTTAAAATCTGCAAGATGATAATTGATAGTGGCAGTGTGGATAATTATATTGCTGATCACGTAGTTAAGAAGCTTGAACTACCAGTAACTTCTCATCCAGAACCTTACACTGTAGGATGGGTTAATGCCTCTAGCACACAGAAGATTACTCTTCAGTGTTATGTGTCATTCTCTTTTGAGGGTTATGAAGACACAGTTCTATGTGATGTCATTAATATGACGGCAACCCATCTTCTTCTTGGCAGACCTTGGCAATACGATCTTCACGCGGTTCACAATGGATTCGAGAATACTTACACTTTTGTTCATAATGGGAAAACCAAGGTTCTTAGTCCATCCAATTCCACTTCAAACTCTTGTGCGCAGACTGATGCTGTCGTAGCCACTGTTATTCGTTCTTTGCACCCACAACATTCTTTACATTCCCATGAAGATTCTAAGCCTATGATTGAGTTGCCTGCAAAGGTGAAGCCCTTATTATTTCAATATAATGTTTTATTTCCAGATGAACTACCAACTGCATTACCTCCTTTACGGAATATTCAACACTGCATCGATTTTATTCCTGGAGCCTCTTTACCAAACCAAGCACACTATCGCTTGAGTCCTGCTGAGCATGAGATATTACAGGGACAGGTAAATGATTTGCTTACAAAGGGTTTGATACGACCTAGCAACAGTCCTTGTGCCAGTCCTGCCTTCTTGGTTAGTAAAAAAGACAATGGATGGAGGATGTGTATCGATTGCAGAGCATTAAATCGCATCACCATTCCTTATAGATTTCCGATCCCGCGTATTGATGATATGATTGATTTACTGTCGGGCTCTATTATTTTTACTAAGTTGGATTTACGCAGTGGTTACCACCAAATACGCATTCGAGGTGGAGATGAGTGGAAAACAGCATTCAAGACACGTGAAGGTTTATATGAATGGCTGGTCATGCCATTTGGGTTATCTAATGCACCTAGTACTTTTATGCGACTTATGAATCAGGTTCTCCAACCCTTTCTCAGTAAATTTGTTATTGTCTATTTTGATGACATACTAATTTTTAGTCGCAGTGAGCCAGAACACCTCCAACATCTTTCACAAGTGTTTCAAGTTCTTGCTGACAACTCTTTATATGTTAATTTGAAGAAGTGTACCTTCATGGCTTCTTCAGTAACATTTTTGGGATATGTGATTTCTACTGATGGTATTCATGTCGATCCTTCTAAAGTTCAAGCAATTGAAGATTGGCCAGTTCCTACTTCTATTCGTGATGTTCGTAGTTTTCATGGTTTGGCTTCTTTCTATCGAAGATTTGTGAAGAACTTTAGCTCTATTTCTGCACCTTTGACTGACTGTCTCAAGAAGGAGAAGTTTGAGTGGACGAAGCAATGGATAAAAGCTTTATTCTTCTTAAAGAAAAGCTTTGTACGCACCAATTCTTGCACTTCCGAATTTCAACAAGCCTTTTGAAATAGATTGTGATGCATCTGTTGTTGGTATTGGTGCAGTATTATCACAGGAGGGTCATCCAATTGCATATTACAGTGAGAAGAATTCAGATGCACAAAAGAAATGGTCTACATATGAATTAGAGTTATTGGCTCTTGTTCAATCTCTTAAGCAGTGGCATACTTATCTTATACATAGGGAATTTGTTGTCAACACTGACAACCATGCTTTGAAGTTTTTGAATACTTCTGCTAAAGTTAACAGAATGCATGATCGATGGCTTTCCACACTCAACAAATACACTTTCTCCGTGAGACATAAAAGTGGCAAATTGAATCAAGTTGCTGATGCCTTAAGTAGAAGAAGTCATCTATTAACTACAATTCGTAATGAGAGTTATGCATTTGACTATATCAAAGACATTTATCCAGAAGATGAAGATTTTGGCAAACTATGGGATCAATGCAGTTCTCAAACTCATGGGGTTGATGATTTTCTTATACAAGAAGGTTTTCTTTTTAAAGGGAATCGATTATGTATTCCTCAAGGGTCTTTACGTTTACATCTTATGCGAGAATTACATGGCAGTGGTCTTGGTGGTCATTTTGGGAGAGATAAAACCATTGCCCTGATTGAAGAAAGATATTTCTGGCCATCTTTGAAACGTGATGTACAAAAGTTCGTAAAAATGCATGGTCTGTCAGAGAGCAAAGGGTACAATTCAAAATACCGGGTTGTATACTCCTTTACCAGTTCCTGATGCACCTTGGGTTGATATAAGTATGGATTTTATACTTGGTTTACCTCGTACTGCTAGAGGTAATGATTCTGTTATGGTCGTAGTTGATCGTTACTCTAAAATGGCTCACTTCGGCTTGTAAGAAATCAACTGACGCTTCTAATGTTGCTTCTTTGTTCTTTAAAGAAGTAGTAAGATTGCATGGGGTTCCAAAGTCTATCACTTCTGACAGAGATACAAATTTTTGAGTTATTTCTGGAAAAGTTTATGGATGCGCTTAGGCACAGTTTACAATTCAGCACAACTTCACATCCGCAAACTGATGGACAGACTGAGGTTGTTAATAGATCACTTGGGAATTTGATTAGAGCTAAGTGCCTGGATAATAGTAAGCAGTGGGATGTGTTATTGCCACATATGGAATTCGCTTTCAACACTTCTGTGAATCGTTCTACTGGGAAAACTCCATTTGAGATTGTGTACTCTAAAGTACCTAATCATACTCTTGATTTGGTAGCCTTACCCACCACACAGAGTACAAACACTGCAGCCGACTCTTTTGTAGACAAAGCAACTGAATTACATAATGAAGTAAAATCTAAACTGGAGAAGTCCAATTCTAAATATAAAGAGGATGCTGATAAACACAAGAGGTTTAAAACCTTCAAGGAAGGGGAGCTCGTGATGATACATCTAAGAAAAGAGAGATTTCCAGTGGGTACTTATAACAAAACCAAGATGAAGAAATATGGTCCTTTCAAGGTTTTAAAGAAGATCAATGATAATGCTTAGGTTATTGATCTACCAAATGATTGGAATATCTCCAACACATTTAATGTTCAAGAGATTTTTACGTTTCATGGTGACAATGAACTTCTGGTTTGTTTGGACAACTCGAGGACGAGCTTTACTCCAGAAGGGGGGACTGATGCAGGGGCATACTACAATTCCAGAAGATTCCGCTTAGAGGTTTGGCTTCAATGGTTTCCTAGTTTCAGTCTTTCTTATTTTTAGGATTCTTTTAGATTTCCTTTTAGTTTTCTGTTTCCTAATTTAGTTATTCTTCAAGCCTATATAAAGGCTAGATTAAGTCTTGTAAGAGCTATCTATTACTCAATCAAATTATTAAACACAAAACTTATCTTTCTCTTCTTGCTTGAATTCTCTTCTCTTCTTGCTTATAGCAATCTAGTATTGCTTTCTTTTACCTTGTTCCACATTACAGATGCATGTGTACCCTTTCTAATGTAATTGCTCACCTATTTGAAGCCTCGAATCAACTGAACTATCCAAATGTATAGAAACGGCACCTGCAAGAAAAACAGGAAGCCAAAGCATTGAGAAGGGGAGAACTATCCCACTGAATATCCTATAAAATTCAGAGATTTTTAACTAACTCCATGGATTTAACACACACAAAAATAACATTTATTACATCTTAAGTTACATTTTAACATTATGATCAAAGCTATAAGAATTGAAGCAAAAAAATTCCCACAAAATAAATTGAGATTTCAAAATTTATAAACCCAATCAGTATACCTTGAAGGGTCATCATCAGCCCAAGTCACAGAAGCTTCGGTTCCTAGGAAGTTGAAATCTCATATAAATAGGGATCTCGTTCCTTTCCTTGAAACCACCTCCAGATGGTATGTTTTCGAGAGGATAAGTCATTATGACAGGCGGACATCTACATCTATGATTCTCAAGGTTAACATCAAAAGCCATCTTTGATTCAATTGAAAAATCAAACTGAAAGTGCGTTTCTTTGCTGGAGGAGATTGTAGACAGAGAGTGATTTTGGGGGAAAACGGCGCACAAGAAGATGAGGGATCTGCTGTACCTAGTAGTTTATTTATAACAAGGCCTTTCTAAAATCCTAGGCCCTTGTCAAGTTTAATTATTCTGACACCTTGTATACACCAGTGGTTGGAGATCAAGGAGCCCGTCGTAGAGGTGTAAGACTGTCCCGGCACACCAAGACACGTGCTTCACGTCCTATGTGCCGTGTTGTGTTGTGCCAGTGATTTAAACGTGATGTTCTGAGCGGTGCTTTACTAGTCAAAAGGTAAGCACAACACAACCCACATGCACATCACACGAACAATCGTGTTGTGCCATGCCGGCACATGTGGTATAAGCAGTTTTGAACAATCGTGTTTGAGGAGATGGTAGAGTGATTTCGGGGGAAAACGGCGCAAAAGAAGGGGAGTTATATATGGGATCTGCTCTACCTAGTAGTTTATCTATAACAAGGCCTTTCGGAAACCCTAGACCCTTGTCAAGTGACTCAAGTTTATTTTTGTCATACCTTCTTTATACTAGTGGTTGGAAATAAAGCATCCGTCGTAGAGGTGTAAGACCGGACCGACACACAAAGATATGTGCTTCACATCCTATGTGACGTGTTGTGTTGTGCCAACGATTTAAACGTGATGTCTCGTGATGTGCTTTACTAGTCAAAAGCTAGGCACAACACAACCCCCGTGCACATCACACGAACATTCGTGTTGTGCCGGCGGTATAAGCAATTTGAAATCACTTAATGGTATACATTAACTTGGACATCATCACGACAATTTAAATGAAATATGTATCATCCGAAATTATCGTAAAAAAATTTCAAGTGAACAATTAACACTTTAGGATGCTAACTACCAACGAAATGAAAGCAACTGGGATCGACAAGAGCTAACAAACACCAGCAGCAGGATATACCGGCAGCACCAACTCAACGATTGGTGTTTCGGCTCATCGGGATAGGGGCAGGTAAAAGAGAGATTTTCGTCGTTTGTGAATTTCTTGTATAAATGCAGTAATTCATGAGAATAAGATATCCAATAGTTATAGTCGATTAATACATGATCTGCACGCTAAAAATTTCCAGGTAAACAAATAATTTTTTTCCAACCACTGGTGTAAAGTACGTGTGACAATAAATAATCTTGACTGGGTAGAGTACTATTATGTTGATGCTCCAATGATGTAGTTTTTTTAAGGAGTTTCACCTTGTTTGTTTTCTCCAGACTCGTCTGGATCTGACTAGCTCGCTTGGATCTGACTGAATTCACCCTATTCATTTGAATTTGATTCAATATATTTGTTTTCTTGAGTCAGATCACTCATCTGACTTAAAAATATAAGTCAGTGCTTTATTCCCATGAGTTAGGGGTATTTTATTTCATGACTCAAACGGATCCGAATTAGGAGTTAGGTCTGATTCAAATCGTCTGACATCTAACCCGGACCAACTCAGATCCGTACCCCTAGTCAGCAAAAACAAACATGCTCTTAATTGTGTTTTTATTTGTCAGATTGGTTAAAGTTCCTAATGACATGCTACAAATCTTGACTAGTCTATTACGCCATTTGATTTTCCTAGGGAATTTAGTTAAGCGATTGAAAGTTGATTGGTTTCTTTATTGTCATATATAGTTGGTGTGAAAATTTAAACCACCAATATTTGTGTTTAATCCCACCATCAAATTACTTAAATTCGGACAGAGCCCAGGACCTTAATTAATTGCAACCTGAAGTTGAATGGAGGAATCCAATCAGGATGCAACTTATAAACTAGAGAAAATGCACTTCTAATTCTTTCAGACCCGTTAGATTAGCGAAATAATCAACTTGCTTATTGAAAAAATAATTTAGAACCTTCAATGAGCTGTAAAAGGAGGTGAAATTTATCATTATCCAAACTATAGAACTTCAAGCTACTCCTTGTACAACCAGAGAAAGTATGACCTGAGATTAAGATAGACGTACTTCTACTAAAGATGGAAGTATGAAGCTAATTACACGACGCTTTACTTGAGTCATTAAAGGACATGCGCCGAGGTGTTTCTAGCTTTGAGAAGCATTGCTTTGGTGCAAATGAGCGGAATTGTAAAGGGGCTTAGCCAACAAGAGCCATATATTTCAGCACAGTCCTAACCATGTTAGTTGGCTAATGATTATCCAACACTTTCTTTGCCTAACAGATATGTACAAGATCACTTTCTAATGCACAAATATGAACAAGATAATCAATTATATTTATAGCATTCTTGAATTAGGAAACACACAAATAATGTCAAGTCCTTTTCTCCACTAGCTGGACATGACAAAAGTTGAAAACATAGCCAAACCGGTTAGCCCGGAAGAAAAGTTTGCTGAGCACAAAAATGAAAATTACACTAGTCCGAAAATTAAAAAGCTCATAGAATTTCGTTTCATCCCATCAATCGGGACTTATTCTCAGCAGTGAAAAATGGGGTGAAAACAGCTTCTACAAGTTTCTCGTCCTAGTCTTCCTTGCCAGACTGGTGCTAATCAAACTATTCAAGGGCCTCCTTTAATGCTACCTCAATCTTCACTTTCGCATCTGATTCTCATTATCCTGCATGGGTCTCTTGCACAACTCTCCAAGCTGTTTCCGGCATGGTTCTTTTCCCTGAACTTCTTCAGAAACATGTTACACAAGAAGTGTATCTGCTAGATCGTAGCTTTTGCTCAGCTGTTGCAAGTTGTCTTTTAATCCAAGCAGGCATTCAAACCATATGGCCTCACCAGTAATCCGATTTCCACTTATTCGACTTCTTCGACAGTTAAATCGGGCTTTTCTTCCATTTCAAGATTCTTAACATTGATTTAACACACATACACACAGCATTTTCTAAAATCCCCGCAAAAAAAAAATTCGACATTTCAAAATTCATAAAAACCCGATCAGTATACCTTAGAAGGGTCTCCACATAAGAAAGTTCACAAAATATCACATCCGTTGGGTTGTCTAGCCTTTCTTTGAGACCACTTCGTTTTAGTGTGTTTTTGAGAGGATAAGTTATTATGACCAGTGGATATTCAATATGAGGGGACTAAAACAAAAATTTATATAAAATGTGTGCACTAGGTGGGCTAAATTATGAAAATAGGTGGACTAAATGTAAAATTTACAATGAAATTAAGGTTTTTTTTATGGTTTTGCAGATTTTAGGGGGGGGCTAGAGCCAGGGTTAGTCAACCCTTGGCTCCGCCCCTGATTATGACATTGTAGGTACACGAAATATGATTGCCACGTGTCATATCAAGTAAGGTAAAGAAATCCTAGTCAAAGATCCGTGTCAGTGACCTGTCAAATCAGTCAACATCAGAAGGCGAAATACAAATCCCAATTGCGAGATAACTCTCCACCCCGAATAAAGTAGAAGGACCATCAAGATACTAAGGCGAAGCCATAAAAAGATTACTTGGCGAACAAGATAAACCGCGAAGTAGGAGCAGTAGGGCGCAAGAAAAAGGACAGGTATCCCGACAAGACCGCGTGAAGTCAGCGAAAGGTGGGGAAAAACTTTATGGAATATGTTCCGGGCGAAGCATAAAGTAACCTCGGCGAGATGATATGAGCTGTATGCCACTAAGGTTTCTTAGGGACAATGTAAAGGGGGAGATTTTTTGGAGAGGGAAAGGTCTAGCATAGGAGAGAGAGAGAGTTAGGATTTCCTTGTAATTCATAGGCTGTGAGAAGGGATTAGGGTTTCCTTGTAACCCACGAGTGTAACTTGTATTTCGCTTGAGATTAATAAATAAGTTAAGTTCTAGTGTTTATTATGTCTTAGATCTTGCATATTCTCCATTTGGGTGTGTTGCTGGATTTCCAGTAATCACATTTTGGCGTCCAGAAACAGGAAACTTAGATTGGGGATTTATCCTCATCTAAGAGTTAGAAAAGGAAAGAAGTTGTCTTAGAGATTGTAGAGATTATAGATCTAGCGAGTTGTTTGAAGTTAGGGTTGTAGATCTTGAGTTTTTACATTCGTAGACAAGGTTAGGGACATAGAATAGGAAGAGATCTTGGAATTTCGCGTGGAGGGCAGAGAAAGATCGTGGAAGTTGAAGATTGTTAGATGGACAGGGCGCCAGATCGAGCAAGGCATGTGATAGCACAATTCACATAGTGATAAGAAATTTGCACGCGCACGATCTACCAATACATGTATAGCCTCGATCTTCAAGGTGTTTGATAGGAAGTCACGATTGCCAATCACTTTAGAATACTGAACGAAACTTGACTAGCTTGTTCTTTGGTTGGTTGGGATAGAAGGTGGAGGTTACATTAAGAAAGACAACCATCGAATTTAACTGGGTGCATCAAAAAGGGCTACCTCTTGCAAAGTGTCATGTAATCTTTTGTTTCCTTTTGTATTTGTATCAAAAGTGTTTCCTTAAAAAAAAAAAAAAAAAAAAAAAAAAAAAGAAACGATGTATATATTCAAAAAAAAAAAAAAAATCAAGTATTTATCAATTCCATCATCTCTTGTTCCAAAAATAAAAGAGAGTAGTCAATGTAAATAAGAGTCATGTAAAGAGTCATTTTGTTGTTTCATTGTAATAAGCAAGGAAGGGTGTATGCCATTGATGTACAACGCGAGTAATTGTGAAATACCTCCAACTCATTCACAATTCTCGTAAAGTCCGGACAGCTAGCTAGATTTCGACCTTGGTTCTTAGCCTGAGAAACTATCTCTTGGTGATTAGTAGTATAACTTCAGATCTTTCTTTACACATGTGTAGATACACTTTACACTCTTATCACATGTCTTTTTTTTGTTATCAGTGCTAGGATTGTGCCTTTGATAGCTAGATTGACATCTCCATTTTGCTGTGAGCTTAAACTGTCTTGCACATGTCACATTTGATGGAATCTGAGCTCATATTTTGTCCTAGAACTTTGTAGGTACGTTCTAAGAAAACCTTCACGAGACTTCAACTCGTCCACTAGGGACACTTAGTGGTTTAAAAGGCTTAGTGCATACGCTAAATGCATTCGAGAGACCAGCGACAATGGTATAGTTAGGATTTCCTTAGTTTTGTTTTACTTGAGGACAAGTAAAATTCAGGTTTGGGGGTATTTGATGAGTGCTAAAAAGTGCATATTTACTATATATTTTCTTGGCATTTAACTCATCTTTTGCGCATTAATTCTACATTTTATCCCATATTCTGCATTTTCATTGTTTTCAAAAATAAATATTTTTATTAATTAATTTTGCATTTTTAGGTAATAAATAAAGTCGGATGACTTGCGGAGCGGAAAAGAGCAGAAAAGTAGTGAAAAGCCGGAAGAGATTATGCAAGGAAGCCGCGAAGAATGGTGCGCATAAGCCCAAAAGACTAGAAATGGGCTCAAGAAGGAAGAATTGTGCTTAAAGAAGATATGGGCTTGGCATACCCAAGGCCCAAAACCCTTACCCAAACCCATTTTCTATAACCAAAACCGCCTCCATCTTCAGCCGTCGGATTGGATCCATCTCATCATCCGATGGTCGCTCCTTCATCGCGCATCAAAATCTGAAGCTCCTATCAAACACCATAGTGCCTAAATTCCAAGCCATCAGATTAGATTGCAGTTAGATCCAACGGTCGCTCTTGTGCCTGTGCATCAAATCCAGATACTTTCGCTTAACACTACAACACCTAACTCCATCTGGCGCCGTTAATTTTGTTGTATTGTATGATCTAACGGTCGCTACAAGATCCACTTCATCTCACCGTCAGATTGATCTTCCATCTCCATATCCTACGGTCAAGCTTCGCTAAACATCGAAAACTTGATGTCCCGACCCACACCCTAATACCTAACACATATACCCCCAAAAGAAATCAAACAAACCCTAAAAAACTAACGGGTTCTCTCTTCTCCTCCCTCTTTCCGTCTCCTCCACACCCGACAGTGCAGGCCGTACGCCATCACCATCTCCATCACCTGCCTCCATCTCCGACAACACCATGATCTCCAGTAGCGCCACCCGACAACAGCAGCATCCTATCCCCCTAAGCCTAGCTGTTGTATTTAACCCACACGCATCTCACTGACCTAGATGTGGGTTTGATGCAACACCTCGATTTAGGGCATCAGAAGCATGGAGAGGAGCATAGGGAACAATTGCAGAGCATGGGTCAGCGTCGAATTGGGTAAATTTTATTTTGGGAACCCTAATTTTTGGGATTTGGGGGAAACCCTAATTTTAATGTTTGGGTATAAATTGAGGGTTGGGTATCACTGTTAGAGGTGTTCTTGGACTAGCCAAGTTACCAATTAGGTTTAATTTTAGTTTGTAAAATTCTAATTTCAATTTCATAAACAGTTAGGGTTCTGTTAATTTAGGGTTCTTCATTTGCTGCCACTGTCCAAATTTCAATTCCATACTTTATTGTTTAATTCCATGTTTAGGTTAGTTTTAATTTCAAATTCAGTTAATTGCAATTTTCAATTTTATTCTTAGTGTTTGTTGTTAATTGTCTGTGTTACTGTTAATTTTATTTTGTAAATTTTGTTAATGTTTCATTGTTTAATCTATGTTAGGATAGTTTAATTAGAATGTTGCACTGTTTAATTTCACTGTAAATGCTCCTGATTTGTGTATGTTACTATGTTATCTCTGTGATGTTTACTGTTTTGTGTGAATGTTAGGCTAAAGCCTTTGAAGCATTGGATTGATTGAGCAGTGGGGAGAAACTAATGCTCACTAGTGACTGTGAGCAAACTGGTTCTCTTCCCACTCTAGTTGTATGCCTAGGCTCTCTTGTTTTGTCAACTGTTAGCTTCTCAAATGTTAGGATTAGTTTACTGTTGTGTGTCAATGCTAGGTTAGAGCCTTAGAGCATTGATTTGATTGAGCAGTGGGGAGAAACTAGTGCTCACTAGTGACTGTGAGCAAGCTGGTTCTCTTCCCACTCTAGATGAATGCCTAATGCCATTGCCTTGGCTTTGTTTTTTTCCTAATGCCATTGCCTTGGCTTTGTTTTTTTCCTTCCTTTTTTTTACTTCACTGTCTTCTTCACACCCCTGCCCTTGGCTTAGGCCTTGGTTCAATTGTTCTTGTTTAGTTTCATTGTTCTGTCACTGTCACATTTACTTCACTGCTTTGGTTTTTCTCTTTGCTTCATTTCCATTGTCTCATTATTTCACTACCATCTTCATTGCTTTGTAAATATCACAGTTTCACTACCACTATTTGCTCTTGCTTCTCTTTTGTTTCTCTTGTTCTTGTTACTGCTTTTACTACTTGCTACTGCCTTGTTCTCCCCTAGTGCTCTGCTACCTTGTCTCCCCCTGCTGCTGTGCACTTGCCCTTCGCACTGCTGCTGCTCTCCCTTTCCCTGCTGAGCAGCTGCTGTGCACTGCTTCTGCTGCTGCAGAAGCCACCACTGCTGCTGCTGCTTCCTCTCCAAGGCCCAGACCACAGTCCAGTTCAGGTTAAGGCTAAAAGCCCAGGTTTAATCCCAATGCCCAGTTCACTGTTACCAGGCTCAGTTCATTACACTAAGCCCAAGCCCAAATTCAAAACCAAAGCTCAGTTCATTACACTAAGCCCATGCCCAAATTCAAAACCAAAGCTCAGTTCATTACACTAAGCCCAAGCCCAAATTCAAAACCAAAGCTCAGTTCATTACACTAAGCCCAAGCCCAAATTCAAAACCCAAGCCTAGTGCACTTCAAGACCAACTGAGCCTAAGCTCAGTTCACTTCATTATCAAACAAGCCTATAATCCAAAGGTACCCTAAGCCCAAAGCCCAAAAGGCTTCATAGTTAACCAACAACAAATTAGAGCCAAAAATAGCTAGAGAACTCCAAACACACCCAGTCTCTGTGGATCGACCCGTACTTGCACGAGCTACAACCGACGACCGTGCACTTGCGGTATTACTGTAGGCCCGTTTCATTTCGCTTCAATTTTATACGCTTTCCCGGGCCCACCAAGTTTTTGGCGTCGGGGACCATTTTGCATTTAAATATAATATCTTCGGGCCCACCAAGTTTTTTGCGCCGCTGTCGGGGATTGGTGCTGTGTTTTTCTTGTAGTTTTATTAGCTATTTTTGCATTTCACTGTATAGCATTTGCATCTGCATCTGCTTCACTTCATTTGCTGTTGGACCTGCTGTTCTGAACCAGTTTTTCCTCTGCTGGGACGCCACCGAGGAAAAGAACCAAAGCCCAACTGGGTTTTTGCAACAATATCAGAGCAGCTGGGTTGTGCTTAAAAGGTAACCCATTTAAGAGAACCCGAATTGTGGGCTTCCGATTTTTAATTGTGGGCTTGTAATATTAAAGCCAATTTTTGGGATTTTTATTTTCTGTTGGGTTTGTAATTAATTTTTGTGGGCTTGTTTAAATTCTTTCATTGGACTGGTATTTTGGACTCTAGGTTTAAACCCAGCTGAGCTTGTAACCGATTGTGGGCTTGTCTCCACTCAAGAGTGGACCTCGAAACCAAAGTTTTAAAACAAACGTCGGGCCTTAACCAACTGGGCCAAATTAAACTTTCAAAATTAAAACTTAGTGTTTCGTGGGCCGCAGCCTTCCTCCCATTCCATTAGAGGACCAACAGTGGGCTTGCTCCCAATTTCAAAAACCAAAACTTTTCTCCCATTCAAAAACCAAATTTTACTTGCTCCCAAATTCTAAAAAACCAAAAAAATGTCTCCCACCAAAACCAAATTTTTCCCAAAAATCCAAACCCTTTAAAAACCAAATTCTGAGCTTTGTACATTCTTTACTTAGCTTTTGATCCAATCATGAATAGATCTTTTGCTACAGTTGGGGAGTACAACAAATCCCTTAGAGAACTTGCATATGGACAAACTTCACGTTACGAACCTTCCACGGACCATGATGTCAATAGTCATAGGAATTATTATGGACATTTTCAAAGTCCCGAGCCGCAATACATGAACCCTAATGACTATTCATACATGCATCATTCATCGCAACGTGAAAATGAACATTCTGCTAGAGCCTTACTCACACAATCATCACTTATGGATCAATTAGAAGCTCGAATCGCAGCTTTAGAAATGCAATCACATGAGGAATCTGTCACATCTAATTTTCTTAGGCAACCTGAAATCTATGCATGTCCCGCATGTGGTAGTTTAGACCACCCTGTTGAGAATTGTCATATTTTGCATAATTTTAGGCAATCTAGAGAAAATCCAAGGTATGAAATGCCCATAAATTGTGAGAATGGTAGTCATTGGGACCATAATCAAACCTTTGAGGGTTGCGATCAATCTTTTATAAACCCTAATGACCATGCATACATGTACCAATCACCACAATTTGAACATGAAGAATTTTGTACTCCCATGAATTTAGACTCCACCATAGAAACTCTCAGTGAGCTAAATAGATCTACATCACGAACTCATGCATATTTAGATCAGATTTTGCTTCACCTACAAAAGGAGGAAATTCATGAGGAAATGTATGTTGTCCCTAATGAAGTGTCTAGTCCCATTCATGTAAATGATGTTGAATATGAACCTAATTTAGAGGAACATGAATCGACTAATGACACCACCACTGTTAATGAGGACCAATATGCATGCTATCATGATTATGATGATGACTATGATGTTATGTTAGAAGAACATGTCTATACTGAAAATGTTATGGAACCTTTGGGTTCAAATACATTAGGCGTCTCTGCCCCGACCTTAATGCATGATATGTCTTCTAGTATTCCATGTGATGTTTCCCCTGATGAGCCGATACACGAGGATAAATCTGTTAATGATGTTGATGACTCTGATTGTGATCTTGCTAATGTGATTGATGATTGTAATCATGATGTGACATGTGTAGATGATTTAGGAGATTTTGATTTGATTGATAATGATGTGCCTATTCTTCTACATAAGTCACAATCTGATGGCCCTCCACCCAACCTAGATTTGGTTTGTACCGATATTGTCAAACCAATTTTTCTGAGAATGCCTAACCTAGGTTTGGAACTGTGTGCTTCCCAAGTCCTCTTGGACTATTTTGCTTCTAAGTATAATACATTTGAGGAACCACAGTTGGAATTAGCATGTTTGCCCGTCCCTAGCACAGTTCATTTCGAGCTAGACCTTGTGCATGATGAACCCCCGAAACTGCGCGATTTTGTTTTCAAAATTATATCTTCTGTAAAATCCAGGTTTGGGGGTAGCCCATTTTGTTTCACAGCTTCACTTGCATGCCTATCATATTATTATTGTGTGAAGCTGTTGAAACCTCTACACTTTGTCTTTTGGGTTGATCCTCAACTCTTTAGATTGTTAGTGTATGGTGAATTTTTGTATATAATCCAGTAGATAAAATTTCTTAAAAACCCTTTTGTTCCTTTTGTATATATTTTGCTAATCCAATATGATCTCGGCTGACATATGTTGGATTCTTGCCTTGAATAACGGAGTTCTAATATTGCTTTCGCCGAAATCGGGTATTCTCTTTCCTTTTTCTCTACTCAACATGATCCTCTTCATATGTTGTATTATAATTTTGTTCATATTTTGAAACATTGAGGACAATGTTTAGTTTAGGTTTGGGGGTGAAAAGTAGATACTTTGATAATATGCCATAATTGAAAACAAGAACTCCATCTTTTTGAAAAAATTGAAAAATTCCAAATTAAAAATTAAAAATTAAAAATTGAAAAAAACATAAAAAATGGAGCTCATTTACCTTGAAATGTTGACTCTTGTGCAAATATGTAATTATTAGGAGTCTTAGTCTAGATATTTAGGCACCCTGACTCTAGCACAATTCACATAGTGATAAGAAATTTGCACGCGCACGATCTACCAATACATGTATAGCCTCGATCTTCAAGGTGTTTGATAGGAAGTCACGATTGCCAATCACTTTAGAATACTGAACGAAACTTGACTAGCTTGTTCTTTGGTTGGTTGGGATAGAAGGTGGAGGTTACATTAAGAAAGACAACCATCGAATTTAACTAGGTGCATCAAAAAGGGCTTCCTCTTGCAAAGTGTCATGTAATCTTTTGTTTCCTTTTGTATTTGTATCAAAAGTGTTTCCTTAAAAAAAAAAAAAAAAAAAAAAAAAAAAAAAAATCAAGTATTTATCAATTCCATCATCTCTTGTTCCAAAAATAAAAGAGAGTAGTCAATGTAAATAAGAGTCATGTAAAGAGTCATTTTGTTGTTTCATTGTAATAAGCAAGGAAGGGTGTATGCCATTGATGTACAACGCGAGTAATTGTGAAATACCTCCAACTCATTCACAATTCTCGTAAAGTCCGGACAGCTAGCTAGATTTCGACCTTGGTTCTTAGCCTGAGAAACTATCTCTTGGTGATTAGTAGTCATAACTTCAGATCTTTCTTTACACATGTGTAGATACACTTTACACTCTTATCACATGTCTTTTTTTTGTTATCAGTGCTAGGATTGTGCCTTTGATAGATAGATTGACATCTCCATTTTGCTGTGAGCTTAAACTGTCTTGCACATGTCACATTTGATGGAATCTGAGCTCATATTTTGTCCTAGAACTTTGTAGGTACGTTCTAAGAAAACCTTCACGAGACTTCAACTCGTCCACTAGGGACACTTAGTGGTTTAAAAGGCTTAGTGCATACGCTAAATGCATTCGAGAGACCAGCGACAATGGTATAGTTAGGATTTCCTTAGTTTTGTTTTACTTGAGGACAAGTAAAATTCAGGTTTGGGGGTATTTGATGAGTGCTAAAAAGTGCATATTTACTATATATTTTCTTGGCATTTAACTCATCTTTTGCGCATTAATTCTACATTTTATCCCATATTCTGCATTTTCATTGTTTTCAAAAATAAATATTTTTATTAATTAATTTTGCATTTTTAGGTAATAAATAAAGTCGGATGACTTGCGGAGCGGAAAAGAGCAGAAAAGTAGTGAAAAGCCGGAAGAGATTACGCAAGGAAGCCGCGAAGAATGGTGCGCATAAGCCCAAAAGACTAGAAATGGGCTCAAGAAGGAAGAATTGTGCTTAAAGAAGATATGGGCTTGGCATACCCAAGGCCCAAAACCCTTACCCAAACCCATTTTCTATAACCAAAACCGCCTCCATCTTCAGCCGTCGGATTGGATCCATCTCATCATCCGATGGTCGCTCCTTCATCGCGCATCAAAATCTGAAGCTCCTATCAAACACCATAGTGCCTAAATTCCAAGCCATCAGATTAGATTGCAGTTAGATCCAACGGTCGCTCTTGTGCCTGTGCATCAAATCCAGATACTTTCGCTTAACACTACAACACCTAACTCCATCTGGCGCCGTTAATTTTGTTGTATTGTATGATCTAACGGTCGCTACAAGATCCACTTCATCTCACCGTCAGATTGATCTTCCATCTCCATATCCTACGGTCAAGCTTCGCTAAACATCGAAAACTTGATGTCCCGACCCACACCCTAATACCTAACACATATACCCCCAAAAGAAATCAAACAAACCCTAAAAAACTAACGGGTTCTCTTCTTCTCCTCCCTCTTTCCGTCTCCTCCACACCCGACAGTGCAGGCCGTAAGCCATCACCATCTCCATCACCTGCCTCCATCTCCGACAACACCATGATCTCCAGTAGCGCCACCCGACAACAGCAGCATCCTATCCCCCTAAGCCTAGCTGTTGTATTTAACCCACACGCATCTCACTGACCTAGATGTGGGTTTGATGCAACACCTCGATTTAGGGCATCAGAAGCATGGAGAGGAGCATAGGGAACAATTGCAGAGCATGGGTCAGCGTCGAATTGGGTAAATTTTATTTTGGGAACCCTAATTTTTGGGATTTGGGGGAAACCCTAATTTTAATGTTTGGGTATAAATTGAGGGTTGGGTATCACTGTTAGCGGTGTTCTTGGACTAGCCAAGTTACCAATTAGGTTTAATTTTAGTTTGTAAAATTCTAATTTCAATTTCATAAACAGTTAGGGTTCTGTTAATTTAGGGTTCTTCATTTGCTGCCACTGTCCAAATTTCAATTCCATACTTTATTGTTTAATTCCATGTTTAGGTTAGTTTTAATTTCAAATTCAGTTAATTTCAATTTTCAATTTTATTCTTAGTGTTTGCTGTTAATTGTCTGTGTTACTGTTAATTTTATTTTGTAAATTTTGTTAATGTTTCATTGTTTAATCTATGTTAGGATAGTTTAATTAGAATGTTGCACTGTTTAATTTCACTGTAAATGCTCCTGATTTGTGTATGTTACTATGTTATCTCTGTGATGTTTACTGTTTTGTGTGAATGTTAGGCTAAAGCCTTTGAAGCATTGGATTGATTGAGCAGTGGGGAGAAACTAGTGCTCACTAGTGACTGTGAGCAAACTGGTTCTCTTCCCACTCTAGTTGTATGCCTAGGCTCTCTTGTTTTGTCAACTGTTAGCTTCTCAAATGTTAGGATTAGTTTACTGTTGTGTGTCAATGCTAAGTTAGAGCCTTAGAGCATTGAGTTGATTGAGCAGTGGGGAGAAACTAGTGCTCACTAGTGACTGTGAGCAAGCTGGTTCTCTTCCCACTCTAGATGAATGCCTAAAGCCATTGCCTTGGCTTTGTTTTTTTCCTTCCTTTTTTTTACTTCACTGTCTTCTTCACACCCCTGCCCTTGGCTTAGGCCTTGGTTCCATTGTTCTTGTTTAGTTTCATTGTTCTGTCACTGTCACATTTACTTCACTGCTTTGGTTTTTCTCTTTGCTTCATTTCCATTGTCTCATTATTTCGCTACCATCTTCATTGCTTTGTAAATATCACAGTTTCACTACCACTATTTGCTCTTGCTTCTCTTTTGTTTCTCATGTTCTTGTTACTGCATTCACTGCTTTTACTACTTGCTACTGCCTTGTTCTCCCCTAGTGCTCTGCTGCCTTGTCTCCCCCTGCTGCTGTGCACTTGCCCTTTGCACTGCTGCTGCTCTCCCTTTCCCTGCTAAGCAGCTGCTGTGCACTGCTTCTGCTGCTGCAGTGCACTGCTTCTGCTGCTGCAGAAGCCACCACTGCTGCTGCTGCTTCCTCTCCAAGGCCCAGACCGCAGTCCAGTTCAGGTTAAGGCTAAAAGCCAAGGTTTAATCCCAAGGCCCAGTTCACTGTTACCAGGCTCAGTTCATTACACTAAGCCCAAGCCCAAATTCAAAACCAAAGCTCAGTTCATTACACTAAGCCCAAGCCCAAATTCAAAACCAAAGCTCAGTTCATTACACTAAGCCCAAGCCCAAATTCAAAACCAAAGCTCAGTTCACTACGCTAAGCCCAAGCCCAAATTCAAAACCCAAGCCTAGTGCACTTCAAGACCAACTGAGCCCAAGCTCAGTTCACTTCATTATCAAACAAGCCTATAATCCAAAGGTACCCTAAGCCCAAAGCCCAAAAGGCTTCATAGTTAACCAACAACAAATTAGAGCCCAAAATAGCTAGAGAACTCCAAACACACCCAGTCTATGTGGATCGACCCGTACTTGCACGAGCTACAACCGAAGACCGTGCACTTGCGGTATTAGTGTAGGCCCGTTTCATTTCGCTTCAATTTTATACGCTTTCCCGGGCCCACCAAGTTTTTGGTGCCGCTGCCGGGGACCATTTTGCATTTAAATATAATATCTTCGGGCCCACCACATGAGGAGGAACTGAGGCAGGAGGACGAACTGCAACGTCGGGCGAATCTTATCTGAGACGAGGAGTAAAAGCGACGACCAGGAGAAGGGAGGCTTAGCGTTATGAGAGGCCGTCACCATGAGGAGGATGGAGGAAACTTGAACCAAGAAGTCCTGAACGAGTTGAGAGATATGAGGGCTTTGATTAATAACTCACGAAGAGGTGGAAGAGTACAGTTAGCAGAAGCAATAGAGGAACCAGATAAATCGCCATTCACCTATGAGATCATGCATACGGGCATCCCGTAGAAATGCTTTTTACCAACGCTTGCAAGCATATTCAGTGGATCGGAAAGTGCAGTGCAACACTTGAAATAATATACCCTTTCGCTGATGCAATGGGGCCGAAATGACGCGGTACTTTGTCGATATTTCCCCGCGAGCATAGTAGGGGAGGCATTAGCCTGGTTCGATGGACTCTCGGAAAAGTCAATATCATCATTCAGAGATTTGCATAGGATATTCTTGACGACGTACATAAGCAACAACTTGTTGAGACCAGGGATAGAGACACTGTTCAACTTGAGGAGAAGGCCAACAGAAAGCTTGCGGGGGTTGGTCACGAGATGGAGAACGGTGTGCAGCAAGTTATTCGGGAGAGTTGATGAACGAAACTTCATCTTAGCCTTCGTGAATGCTTTGATCCCAACGGACCTGCTGTACACACAGAAATTCATTATTCGAAACTCGATAACGATGAATGAGGTGAGGGAGTACCAGGAGGAATACATAGCGTTGGAGGAAAAGCAGAGGCAGGTCAGCGAAATGACGTTGGCCCAGCGAAAGAAGGGAATTCTAGGCTATTACCAAGGGCGGTGCACGCAGTAGAGGATAAACTCGGGCGAGGAAAGGGAGAGCCAGCAGTTCCCTTCCCAACGAAGCTTGTGGTCGTCTCGAGTGGAGATCAGGAGTGGATTGATCAACAAAGGTATGAGGAGTCAAAACGAAGAAATCATGAGTCACGAAGATACAATATGAGATACCAACCTAGGAATAATCAGGGACCTAGATACGGGGAAAGGAGGCCCAATGAACCAATCTTTGAAGATGTGAAACTCCCACGACTTAACACAACTGTGGAAAAAGTGTGGTAGGCAATAGTGCTGATGGAGGAAATCCCGCCCCCACCAAATTTCGGAAGAGAGCCCCCACCAGGGTCTCGAAGTCATGAATTTTGTATGTATCATCGCTCCCATGGACATTGATTAAAGATTTTTCTGAGGGTTGTAGTTGTAGTGGTAAGGGGTATCGTTCAAACTCGAACCTGTGAAGGTGAAGAGTACTGGGACTAAAGATTCGGCCATTTTTCATTTTCAAGTGGTTCAGAATTTAATTTTAGGCGATTATAGTTCAAAACAAAACAAATATTAACTCTAGTTTATTGCCAAGATAGATTTTATAAAATATTACTTGTATTTATTAAGCATGGCATATCAAAAATCCCTAGGACTAAGCATACTCCATCAAATGAAATCACAAGTAATTAATTTAAAATCTTATTTCAATTAAAATTGGTGCAAAAAGTAAATAAAGAATTAATTTAAATTACCACATGGATGAAACACGGCCTCCTCCGTCGTCCCAGTGTTGGGTTTAGCTCATCATGTTGGAAAACCTCTCAAAGAATTTCATTGATGCTCAAAAGTGTTTTACAATGAAGAAAAAGATAAGTAAATAGTATTAAACAGGATTCTGCGACCCACAAAAGGCGTCCAAAATAAACGACACAGAAGAGGTGCTATTGTTACTGAATCTCTAAGACCCACATCTACGACCCACGCCTGTGAGTCTCTTTCACTGTTGATAAACGACTGCTGCTGCGAGTCCGTTCTTCGTGTTCTTCGTGTTCATCATCAGCAGCAGCAGAAACCGAGTTTGGGAAAACTCGAATTTCTTCTTCTCTGGACCTCCTTTCGACCCCAAACTCTCGAAAACCTCTCTGTAGCACATTAGGAACATATTTATACGTAATTGAACCATTGAATCTCCTCCATTAATCCAAAAAATCTTCCCATTACTCGGCAGTGAATGAAAATATTCCCGATATTTTTTTCTTTAATTCTCTGATTTGTTACGGATTGTTCCATGTTTTATCTCTTCTCACGCGTCATCCTTGAGCTGTAGGGATTGTTTCCAGCCAATAAAATCAACCCATGCACGTCTCTTCCATCCAAGAATTCCAAGAATAGAATATTTTTCTTATTTTAGAATATCTTCCCTGATTTGATTACCACCGGTTATCTAACCAATTTTGACCGAATCCAACACCCATACCAGCTCTATCTAGGCCCTAGGAACAAACCCATTTAATTTGGTCCATTGAATCTCCTTTAATCCCGTCCAAACTGCCAACCCTAAATCTGCCAGTTGATAACAATTTTTTCCCGCCAATTTTGTTTTTTTGAATTTGGGAAGAAGATGTCCTCCCCCTAACCAGAACTGGGGTGCGAATAGCAGCTGCCTTGGGGTGACCTGGGGGTGCCCCTTAGTAATTAGGTTACCCCTTATCCAAAAGCGAGAGTCCGAATAACACTTGTCCTCCGGGTGACAAAATCAACTTTTCGAGCCGAATTTTCCAAAAATGTTTATTTCCAAAAAAATACCTACAAATACATAAAATAACAAAATTAGTACAAAATCGAGTGCCAACAATATATAGTATTGAGATCAAATTAGAAACAAAAATGTGTCTATCAGACACCAAACAGGTGATTGCAGGAACGTTCAGCGAATTATACTTCGCTTGATAGACCAAGGGAACTCGCGCATTTCCTAGAGGGTTATGTGTCACCCCGCCACCTCGTGAGAATCAGCCAATATACCAGATCGAGATAGACCGAGGAAAGCAACAATTAAACTGTAATTCGATAATTCACGCGGCAAGAAGTCTCCAATACTTTCATGAAAATGTGCTTAAAAGAGTACACAAGAGGGATTTCGAGGGAAACGAAATATTCAGCGTCATGACGAAAGAGCCGCTAGAGGATAAGAAGTCACGAAAACAATTGAAAGTCGTAATAACCGGATGGGAGGATACCAACATGCATGTTATGGTTAACATCCTTGAAGGGGAACTCAGGGGGAATATAAAGGGATGGCACCCTCCAGATTAGGGAGATGTGTGACCAAAAAAGACGGCAATGTCATGGGGCTGCTATTCATGGGAATAGATAGGCCTGTCATATTGTCGCAGAAATAAAACTTATCAAAAATGTTAAGGGGAGGTTGATGGATTGATATTCGCTAAAATAGCAAGCGCCTGAGACTTCGCCGAAGTAATACCCTTAAAAACAAGATGAGGCGTAATAAGACCTTAATTAGGAGGCGCAATAAGACCTCATAAGCAAAAAATAAACACAGCTACTAAAACAGAAAAGTTATAAAGAGAATTATCAAAACCATCTCGTCTCGATTGGATAATGCCCACAAGAACAAGAGGCAAGCATATACTTTTATATTTTTTGTTCTTTTGGCATTATCCGCACGAAATTACAAAGCGCTTAAGATACAATCTAAGGCTACAAGACAGGGCAAGAAGGAACCTGAAGCAAAAAACTAAGACCGGGCGCATACTTTAGCAACCAGTCCTCCTCACTTTTTTAAATTAGCATTCTCAACCTCGCTGAAAAGCAAAAGGCAGCAGGGATGAGTGAAGACAGAAAGCCGGAACTGAGAGTGATTTGAAAGCTGAAGGAAGAAACGAAGATAAAAACTCGCAAAAGAATAAAAGGCAAGTATATACTTAAAGGATTCACTATTCTTTTGAGAGTTTCCACGGTCAGTATATACTTGAGGCAAATGGCGGAAATCAAATAAACACACGCTTGATGAAACAGAATCATAATGTCATGAAATGTGATGATTCCCAAAATAAAGCATTTTCCACCCAAGCTTGGGAGCGCCCATAAAAAAAATTATTAGTTATAAAACACTACTCTGAGACGAGAGAACACAAAACTAAAACTGCTGAGGAATGGCACTATCGATGATGGTTGACTCAATGATCTCGCCGCCAGCCTCGGTAATGCTAGTAGAAGCTCCTTTGGACCCCTCGTTATCCTTCGCGGTGTCAACTTTTGCTACCTTCTTGGAAGAATCGATGATCTCGTCCATATTATCATTTAGACTCTCAATCTCCTCATTAAGACGAGAAACGTCACCACGAGCTTCATCTCTCTCCCTGGTGATACGAAGGACCTGACTCTTATGACGCTAATCTAATTCTACAAAGATAAGAGAAACTACATTATAAACAAGGAAGTAAGCCGGGTCAAACAAAAATAATAATACATCTAAAAACTACCTTCTGCCTGAAGGATAGTAGTATTTAAAGTACTCTGAACATCAGAGTATAGATGATCGATCTTGGAGACTTTGAGGTTGGAATCTTCAAGTTGAACACATAACTCATGATACATTCTATCCCAACCTTCACCATGAGAGGATTTCAAAGTGATCTTGTCAGACTGAATGACGAGAGAGCCTTTTCCACGGAGACTTGCAGGCTTGATCGGAGGAGAGTATTTCGCAGGTTTTGGACGAGAGGAAGTGGCTAATTTAGCTTGCAAGAGTTTCACCTTTTTTTCAAACAATCAACCTCCTCGTTTATACCATTCACAGTGTTCCAAGACCTATGAAGAGTAGCTGCGAGCTCGGTTTTTCTTTTGATCACTCGATCGTAATCTTCCTCCAATTTCTTATAGTTGGCTATCGACGAAGAATGGAGGCTCCGCGAGGTAGTAAGCGAATTAGAGACTCGTTGAAGCTCTGATTTAGGCGCAGGTTGTCATTGTGGAGATGGAGGTTCAGTTCCTCGTTACGGGAGCATTCAACTGAAAGACGGTCCACTTGCAAGCAAAGGGTCTCGGCCTTTTCATTAAGGATGGAGTTCTCAGAAACATAAATATCATTTTGAGTTGTAAGGTTCACCATCTCAGCGCGAATATCTTCCAGCGAGGAGGAAGCTTCGTCGCGCTCATTTGATGTTGCATGCGTCGAGCTTGACGAATCATAAAATAAGAAAATAATGGAAGCATAGGCAAGAACAATAGAGGGATGTCCAAGAAAAAAGAACTTATTCAAAGTCTTCTCTATCTTTTGGCCTTGCTTGCAGGAATGATCTTTTTCTTTCTGAAGGTCCTCCGATAAAGCTTTGATTTTAGCTTCATCCTTCCTAGCCATCTCGCGAACAAGCCGAATCTCCACGAGGGTGTCCATGTGACGGTAGACTTCCTGCGAAGCAAACTTGAAATCGGAAAATAGATCTCGGAGACGAAATGGAAAAATGGCAGAAAAGGCACAAAGAAATCACCTGGTTCATCAAGGCAGAGTGCTGCTGGAGAGACAGATTCATTGAAGCACTCAAAAGCGCAGACGAGTCTTGGGAGAGGAAGTCGTCAGAAACAAAGGCGGACAAAGACTCCAAAGCACGAGATCTCATATCCGGATCTTCTTGAGCCTTGTGGTAGATACCTCGAAGGAATCGCATGTCAGGGTCGAAGAGAGGATTTGACATTACAGGCCAGACAAGTTGCTTTCCCTTCTCGCCAGAGGGAGGTACCTCCGGAGAACTCTTAGGGTGTGAAGCCTTGAAACAAGTCCCAAGAACTGGAGAAGAAGAACCATCCATGTTACGGGTGACATACATCGGTGAGCATACGTGCAAGGATCAATTCAGGGGACCTCGGTTATCCATAGATTCAAACCCCATAAGCACTTGTGTACTCAATTTCCAATCAAACTGCTATTCCCCAAAACTAGAATTCCCTTTTTCACCATCATTTCCTATAGTTGAACACGAATTCAAGGGTGATACGAAAAATACCATTGCCAATCACAACAACAAGGATTCCTTCAAATCATATGAGTTTGCCGCTTGGCGCGATATACCGGCATTTAATTCATCTCAAACCACATCAAAATCCATCTCTGATTAAACAGAAAAATCAAACTGAAAGTGTTTTATTTGGAGATTTGCAGGAGATTTAAAACAGAGAATAGTTTTGGTGGAAACGACACAGAATAAGAAGATGAGTGAGAGATTGTATTTATAACAAGGCTTTTCGGAAACCCTATGCCCTTGTCAAGTTTATTTATTTATTCTCACACCTTGTTTATATAAGAGGTTGGAGATACTACTTTAGCTGTTGTTTTCATTTTGTTGTTTAACCAGGCTCATGTCATATATTGTCCTCGGTAAAAAATTTCGAATGAAAAGATAGTCATATAAAACTAACTTCATTTTATACAAAGACCTACTACCTTAGTCCCTTTTCCTGCAGTTTAACCAGGCCCAAGTCTCCAAGGAGAGGCACCAAAATAACATGACACGTCTCATCTCCCAATGCTAACTTGTTACATAATGTGCATACTATGAATAAACTCAGTAATTCAGTTTTCCCCTTTGAAATCTCAAACAAGTTGGTTTACAATTCAAATTTAGCTGTTTTTTTATTTTGGCGAGTTTCCTTTGCACTGTGATTAGTTGCTAACGACAGTTTGATGTTACTCTTGTTGTTTCCTGGGGTGTTATAATAATCATTCATGCAATGTTTAATTTTTGAAATGTTGTATGTCTTTGATCGTTATATCGTTTGTGTCATGATAGAAGTTTGTGTACGTATATTCAAAAGTTGTTGATCCTAAATTACATGAAAAGGTTTTATTTATTATACTATTATTGTGTTATTGGCAGAGGAGGGATATTATGTTGATGCTGAAATGGTGTAGTTTTCGATCGCTCTTTGAGCAGTTAGGGTTAGGGTTATTGGGATTTCTTCTTTCTTTCTATTAAAATGGTTAAGGATGATTTCTCATCGGGTATCAATCCTTAGCGACATGCATCAACTTTGTCAAGGCTGATGCTGAAATGGTGTAATTACTTTATAATGTTTGAGCAATTTGCTGGTGGTGTTTTTTCTTGCAATTAGCAGTTAGCAGATGGTGTAATTACCATATCTGCAAGGAAATGTTGTCAGTCTGGGTTCCTTTTCTTACGCTGCGAGTGTATTTCTAATTGTGTGGCTAAGACAACCATTTCTATTTGTAATGTTTCAGAACAGTCCGCCTGTGTTTTCTAATGCGAATAATTGTTTGAGTGTACTGTCTAGATGAAAAAATGCCATATATTTGGTGCGAATAATTGTTTGGTGCTCATGTAAATACATTTTGGTCTTGTGAATGGCCATATATTTGTAGTAGGTTCTCAACCCCCAAGAAACAGACTTGTTGGTTTTTTCATACCTTGCCGGTGTCTTTTATTCTGCAAAACGGTGCAGAATCAATCCCATCTTAGAATCTGTTCTCTGCATTGCTGGGTATGTATTGCTGTTTGTGTAGAACTTGCATATTTGAAATTTTCAAGTTTAAGAACCGGTGTGGTGGTTCAGATGAGTGGTTATTACTTTTAATTGCCATTCCCATACTGTCTTGGTGGGGAACTCAAAATTGGTTCCACTTCCATCTGGCCCCAAATAAGATAGCTGGACTGCGTTCTTCCCCTTTTGTTTGACAGCTTTTTTTTTCACGGCCACCAAATCGGCAGGTAGCCGAAATTATAATTATGGCTGCCACTCATTTTGGCAATATCTCCGCTCAAGTCTTACCCACAGTATGGAGTCTATGGACCAGTGCCCAAACTCTGTACTTGTCCACAAAAATCAGACACAATGTCCCATAAATATACCCAAAAATCTTGACCGGGAATCTTAAAATCTGCTAGTCGTGCCATGTGTCCAATAGCTGACTTTACTGCTGTCCCAAAGTAGACTTGTCTGGTGGACATTTAGTCAACACAGATAGCAAATTTGAATTCACAATTTTTGCGGGAATTTAATCTTGGGAAACACAAATTGATGGGTAATAATGTATGTAGTTGCAAATGGAAGTTTGGTGTTCATTGTTTCCAGTAGGGTTTATTCCCATCTTTTTATTTTTTATTTTGATAGTATGCATATTGGCAGAGGAGGGATATTACGTTGATGCTGAACTGGTGTTGTTTTTGCTGCTCTTTGAGCAGTTAGGGGTGTTTTTCTTTCTTGTTAAAACGGGTAAAGCTGATTTCTCATATGTGCAAAATATGGTTTTCTTGGTGTAATTATTTTATAATCTTTGAGCTATTAGTGGTGTTTTTCTTGCTGGATGGGGTAATGTTGATCTACCATATCTGCAATGAAATTTTGTCAGTCAGGGTTCCTTTTCGTGTATTTCTCATTGTTGTCTTATGCCGTTGTTTATGTAAAATATACATGCTTGATACTACATTATATTCAGCAAGTGTGGAGGCCGAGGTGTTTGCAGCTTTGAGAAGCATTGCTTCGGTGCAAACGAGGGGAACTGTAAAAGGGACTTTGCACTCAAAAAGTGAACAAAAGTTAGCCCTATTAGCCCTGAACAAAAGTTCACTCGAAGGAAGAGAATTCCTGGTGCTAAATTTGTCGTTAACAATCATGAACAAATGTCATGCTTGCTTAATTATTTGGTGTTTGGATTTAAGCTCAACTGCACAATATTTGTCATGGCAGAAATAACAGTAAAAGAAAGATATAGACATGGTAAAAGATTTAGTATCATTTATTAACATTTTAGCACACGACCATATTTAATTTTTCCACATACAATTAGCGACTCCCACTGCAACCACATCTACTAATCTCCAATACGGGAACCACCATTTCTGTTTCTTGAGAAGCAAAACAAAGAATAGACCCCAAAATCCAACTGCAAACCCCAAGGAAACTATAGCATACAGCAACAACTTATCTTTATCATCTCCATGACCTTCATTTGGAGAATTCCCATCAGTAGCGTCAGTTCTCTGATCAGCCTCGCAAGTATTATTTGTGTAGAAGCCACACAACAAACTGTTGTTGAGATATGCTGAACCATCTCCACTCAATGTATCAAAGTGTGGTCCTCTTGGGATCGTACCACTCAAGTTATTGTAAGATAGGTTCAGTCTCTCAAGAGAATTCAGTGATGGTAAAGAGTATGGGATAAGTCCAGTTAATTTGTTGAAACTCAAATCCAAGGATTCTAAACCATTCATGCTTCCAATACTTTGTGGTATAACGCTGGAAAAGCGATTGTCTGATAAATTAAGTGTGGATAGCCCTTTTAGTAGACCAATCTCTTCTGGGATATTTCCTTCAAGATCGTTACATGATAGATCAATCCCAGAACTATATGCATACAGTTTCTTAAACTGTATCATGATCCCTTTGATCACCATCTGCAATTGCACATCGATATCATAAATGTCTACTAGGAAAGATACATCATTAGGTCTACTTCTTAGCATCATTAAGTTTCCTATTTTCCTAGGAATTAACCCGTTTAGATTATTCCCCGATAAGTCTAATATTTGGAGTTTTACCAAATGACTGAACTCTTGAGGGATTGACCCATTGAACTTATTTGACCTTAAGGAAAGAATGCTCAATCCGATAGCCGAACCAAATGCACTGGGTATACTGCCTTCGAAGTGGTTATTCGCTAAGTTGAGAACTTGCAACTCTAGAAGTTTACTGATGAAGCTAAGAGGAGTACCATCCAGAATGTTGTCATTTAGTTGAAGATATGACAATGATTTTAGTTGTTGAAGCTCATTTGGAACATTTCCCGTGAGGTTATTGTTGCCGAGGTTTAGAGATCTAAGATTCCGCGAGTACCCTATACTTGTAGGTATAACCCCGAAAAGTTTGTTGTTTGAAAGGTTTATAAATTCAGGATTAGACTCTGAATCTCTTGAACATATGGAAAATGGGATCGAACTTGAAAGTTCATTGCCAGCTAGATTGATGTAATAAAAACTAGAAAGTCGTTTTCCATATTCTGTTGAGATTTCACCAGTGATTTTATTATATGATACATCAAATGATGAAGAGATACCAACAACGTTCGGTGGAAGAGGCAGTCGACCATGAAGTTTGTTGTTTGACAGATCAAATGTAGAGAAATTGAGTTTGGAGAAACAAGTTGGAATAATTCCAGTTAGGTGATTATGAGACAAGTCCAAAGACATTAGACTACTCATTTTACAGATTGATTTTGGTATGAATCCTGTTATGTTATTACTCCTTAAATCAAGGAATCGAAGAGAATACATTGATTTGGGTATGGAACCTTGGAGATTATTTCCAGACAAGTAGAGCGTCCTTAAGAATGTTAGATTGGATATTGATTTGGGTATGGAACCTTGGAGATTATTTCCAGACAAGTCGAGCGTCCTTAAGAATTTTAGATTGGATATTGATACTGGAATGGAACCTTGGAGATTATTTCCAGACAATTCGATTGTCCTTAAGAATTTTAGATTAGATATTGATTCTGGAATGGAACCTTGGAGACTATTTCCACCCAAAACGAGCGTCCTTAAGGATTTTAGATTAGATATTGATTCTGGAATGGAACCTTGGAGATTATTTCCAGGCAAAACGAGCGTCCTTAAGGATTTTAGATTAGATATTGAGGAATGGATATAACCTGTTATTGAGTTTAAAGAGAGGTCGAGAGATTGAAATTGAGAAAGATTGTAGAATGAAGAAGGTAAAGACCCTTCAAACCGACAAAAAGAAGCATCAAAGTCGACCAATAATGGCGCATTGGAAATTGAGTCCGGGATTGATCCAATTGCATTAGTATCTGATATAGAAAGTCTTTGAAGTTTAGGCCATTTTTGTTGAAACATTCTAGTTAGATCAGGACGAAGATCATAATTGTGACTCACATCAAATTTTGTAAGTTGAGGAAGATAAGGAACTGAACCTTGTAGTCCACAATCATTTAAGTCGAGAATAGAAAGTGAAGTTAAATTGAGTAGCTGTACTGGTATGTGGAAATTTAGACCATAATTTTCACTCAATGTGAGAGAAGATAGACGAGAAAGATTGTAAAACTCATGGGTGGGAAAAACTGTGCTTGGTAGATTACAATCACTGAGATCAAGAATCCTAAGATTAGAAAGATAGGAAATTGATTCAGCAAAATTCTTTTCGGAAGACGCCGCCTCATGTAAATCAATGCCTCTCAATCTTAAGACGTTTAGATTTACTGACCCTCTTAACCATTTTATAGATGACAATTCAAAGCAAGAACCAGTAGCTACAAAGTATCTTTCATCTGAAGCTATAGAACCACAAGATAAGTCGAGGTATCGTAAGGACGATAAGTTGCTTAATGGTGTCGAAACTGGAGAAGAGAAGTTTGAGTGGGAGAGATCAAGATGCACGAGTTTCGTGAGAGCATAAAATAGAAAGGGGATTTTCGATTCCTCAAAATTGTTGAAGGCAAGATCAACATACTCGAGATGACTAAGGTTGACAAAGGAGGAAGAGAATTTACCTTGTAATGCAGTATTTGGTGGTGGCACATCGTACAGATCAAAATCAATGAGAAGCTCATTGTAGAAGGTTTCAAGGTCTGTGTTACGGAGGTTTATGGAGATAACATGAGATGAATCACTGGAACATCCCACTCCTTGCCAATCGCAACAGTTTCGATATTTGTTGTCATCTAGCCATGAAGATAAACGATTCGCAGGGTCCTCCAATGAGAATTTGAAATCAAGGAGTGCTCTTCTTTCCTGTTCATGGCAAGCTAATGGGCAGTGAGTGATGTTAATTAATAAAAAGAGCAAGAACTGTAGAAAGAGTGAATTCATAGCTAACTCTAACCCAAGTGTTTGCTGGATGAATGGATGTGCAGAATGGCTTTGATATAGACTGGGTTTTATAGCAATTCACTGCATTTTAAGCGTAAGAACTCCAGATTGTTCAATTATCCCAAATCACTTTGAATTTTCCTTCACAACGACTAGAGCTTGACTTGGAAACTCATCAGTTAGCCCATGATTGATGTGTTTGTGGAATTTTCTTTTAGAGATAAGATTTGAGATTCCCGTGGACTGAAAGACTAATCTAGCTATACAGTCAACCTGTGGTTGTGATGAAAGAAAGACTAATCTAACTAATGATCCACACACTGGCATCCGTGAGGTTCAATCCTAACAGTTCAAAATTAATGAATCTAGCCCCACGTAAGTCTCCCAAAATGGAGCCAGTTTATCAAGAGACCCCAGTTTATCAAGAGACCCCAGTTTATCAAGTCCCGTCTATGGACAAGGAGTTTACAATGTGGGTTCCTCCGTGGCTAACTATTCTGCTAGGTTTACAAGCATGCGAAAGTACCAGGAGTGGGGTATCGAGCTCGTTCGGAACACTATCTCTACCCCGTCCAAAGCTCTTCCCCTTGACGTGGATCCTCTCAAATTGGGGTGAGATGACCGACTTCGCTTCCCTTGCGACGAGGATTGGCTGATGTTTCCCCTCGTGGTTGGGGGCCCTTTTCTCTAGGGCGTCGACGAGAAAGGTGTTCCTCGTGAAGGTCCTTTTCCCAAACACTGTTATCTTGCTGGTTGTGATCCCTGGAAGCTTCGGTGGTCCATTCCAGCTGAGGTATTGTTTCATCTTTTAATCTCTGGTTACGTCCTAGTTTTACCCTGTTCTCATGACCTTTTTCTCGTTTGGTTAGTACGAGATGCCTGCTGCTGGCCTTCTCAAAGCACACGAGGAAGAGGATGTCATTGATGAATCTCCTGCTCTCAAACAGGTAGCCACTTCCCCTATCACTTTATTTTCGGCGTGATAACCTTGAACTCTAACTTTATACTCTTCGCAGGATAATATTCCTCTTGTTAAGCAACCCTCTTCTGAGTTAATGACTAAGGGACGAAAAAGGCGTGATCATCCTACTCAGGTATCTTTACCTTGTCCAGATTGTTATCTTGTTGTTTGAGGGTGAAAACGGTTTCTGCTGATTTCGGTAATTTCGGGTGTGTGGGTGAGAAACAAGTCTAAACCCTAAACAATGTACTGCAAGGGAGTACCTTAGATTCGAGAGATCAATCTGTACAAATCTGGCCTAAACCAAGAAATGGCCGTTCCAGACTTGCTTCGGTCACAAAGTGGAGGAGAATGGTTGGTTTTGGGGAGGGAAGCAAAGAGAGTGTTGAGACCAGAATAGTTGATTGCGGAAGAGTAGTTGTTTGACGACTTGTATCAGAAAGTGGGAAGCTAACAGGTGGGAAAGCTAGCAAAATATTTTCTAAAAGTTGTATGCTCCTGACCAGAACTTGTTCTTTGGTGGAAATAGGTAAGACCTATTTATACAAGTCGTAACAAAACATACTCTAGTCTCGTAAGAAATGGAAACGACTGAGTAAAGTGGAAGGAGGTGGTAACGGGTAACGCCTGAAATTGATGTTCCATAATGAAGAAACATTTCTCCATTACTCCTTGTATTTACTAACCGACTCATTCTTATGACACTTTCTTGTAACGGGCATAGCGTACACCGCACGCTGTAAACCGCCAAACCAAAAACCTAATGAGCATCCCCCAGTTTGTGACATGTGTTGATGTCTCGAGTGTTTTCGTGGAAAACATGTAGCATGTTGTTGTTGTTTGGCAAGTTGAGCTTGGGAGACTTGCCGGCTCGGTGGTGACCCTCGACAGTCGAGATTTTGCATCTTGAGAGGAAGGGTAGCCGTTGATTGTTTCAACCCTTCGTTTGGTATCCAGCGACATGAAAGCATGGTCGGCATGGCTTTGATATGGTTAGGCGTGGCCAAGCTAAGATTATGGCATAGTTTAGGCGCGGCCAAGAACTAGGGTTTTGGCACAGTTTGGGCGCGGCCAAAGGTTGCCACGCGTTAGCTGGTGACATTGGACGGCTAAGATCTGCATCTTAGATGGAAGGGCAGCCGTTGATTATTGCAACCCTTCGTTTTGGCAGCCAACGACGTGCATGGCTTTGGCATGTGTTAAGCACGGCCAAAATTGGGGTTTGGTGTCGTAACCAAAGAATGGGCATCGTATCCAAGTTGGTTTCGTGACCCAAAGTTGCCACAAGTTTGGTGGCGAACTTGCACGGCTGAGATCTTGCATCTCAGGAGGAAGGATAGTCGTGGATCGTGGCTACCTTTCGTTTGGAAACCAGCAACATGGTGGTATGGTTGGCATGCTCGTGCATGTTTTAGGCGCGACCAAAAATTAGGGTTTGGTACAAACCGTGTAGCTTTGGCGTTGGGATAGAAGTTGCCACGCGTTTGGTGGCGAACTTGTACGGCTGAGATTTGCATCTCAGAATGAAGGGTAGCCGTCAATTGATGCAACCCTTCGTTTGGCTTGGAAAGGAAGCGCTTTGGCTTGGAAGGGAAACGGGAAGCGCTTGCAGCTTGGAAGGGAAGCGCTTGCAGCTTTGTTTAAATAAGGGTTTGGTATGCTGTAACCCTAATTAGCGCTCTTTACTAGAATCGCAGTAGAATTTTCGTACGACCTCGGATTTTGATGGTCCGCCACTCCATTCTGTACGGGAAAGAATTTCCTATTTTCCCTAACGCAGGAATATTTAAGTTTTGAGCTCGTTCGAGAGGTGAAAACAGCCCGAAAGTAAGACTCAAGAAGAATTTAGGAGGGATGTTGGTAGCCATCGTAACAGGATTATAAATTTTGATTATACTTTATAAGTAATTGTTAATTGTTAATTCAAAAAGGAGCCATTATCTTCTGTGGTTGACAAATTCATTATTGTTGGATGGTCTTTTAGTTGATAACCGTATTCAGTTATTTATGCTGGATTTTTTAGTTTTACTTGAAAATTTAGACATCTATTGAATATCTTATCATTGTTACTAGAATACGGCTCCTTTTTCATGGGTTTGGTATACTTGAGATGATGAGATTTTTGATTCTCATGTCTACCATCTATTTTGCTTGTGTTTTAATTTCTTGGGAGCAAACAAGTGTTGATTTAAGGAAATTATCGTCAGCGGTGGACCTAGGATAGGTCATTGGGGCAATTGCCCCTTCTCCATGACCTATGCTGCCTCTCCTGTTGTTTGTAATTTTGTCGAATTCACACTATGCACTTGGTTGAAACTGGCTTCTTTTTTATTGTTTGGGCAAAGCCATAGAAATGGGTGTTTTCTGTTGTTGTTTTGAGTCAGAGAAATGGCTTTAGGACATTTCACTGCAGATATGACGAAATAACATATCGCAAAATGGAAATGAAAGAGCTGATCCTTTTTGTATTGGAAATCGAGACTTGCGTTTTTGGTTCTTGTAATGCTGAGAATAAACTAGTAAAACAGCATCCTAATGAAGAAATTGATCCATAACATTCATGTCTGTGAAACGGATCTTGTGTAAGTGCCCGGAGAATGTCCTTTTCCCTGACACTTTGGGATTTAGTAATTTGTGACATAGTGCCATATAGGGGGTAGACTTCATTGCATTAGGAATAGGCTGGTCTGCCAGCATTTAAGTGTTAATTATAAGGAATCATCGACAGTGGCGGATGCCCTTAGTAGCTCCGTCGCTGCTGGTAATGTCGTCTAATCAACACGTAGGAATTGAGTAGATATTTCAAAATTTTCTCATTATTTTGAGCAGTGTCATTGAAATGGATGTACTGTTTCGGCAAGTGTGGAGGCCGACGTGTTTGCAGCTTTGAGAAGCATTGCTTCGGTGCAAACGAGGGGAACTGTAAAAGGGACTTTGCACTCAAAAAGTGAACAAAAGTTAGCCCTATTAGCCCTGAACAAAAGTTCACTCGAAGGAAGAGAATTCCTGGTGCTAAATTTGTCGTTAACAATCATGAACAAATGTCATGCTTGCTTAATTATTTGGTGTTTGGATTTAAGCTCAACTGCACAATATTTGTCATGGAAGAAATAACAGTAAAAGAAAGATATAGACATGGAAAAAGATTTAGTATCATTTATTAACATTTTAGCACACGACCATATTTAATTTTTCCACATACAATTAGCGACTCCCACTGCAACCACATCTACTAATCTCCAATACGGGAACCACCATTTCTGTTTCTTGAGAAGCAAAACAAAGAATAGAAGGAAGAGAATTCCTGGTGCTAAATTTGTCGTTGAAAGCATTGTAAGACAAGACGAGCGTTCTTAAGAATGTTAGATTGGATATTGATTCTGGAATGGAACCTTGGAGATTATTTCCAGACAAGTCGAGCGTCCTTAAGAATTTTAGATTAGATATTGATTTGGGTATGGAACCTTGGAGATTATTTCCAGACAAGTAGAGCGTCCTTGAGGATTTTAGATTAGATATTGATTTGGGTATGGAACCTTGGAGATTATTTCCAGACGAGTAGAGCGTCCTTAAGGATTTTAGATTAGATATTGATTTGGGTATGGAACCTTGGAGATTATTTCCAGCCAAAACGAGCGTCCTTAAGGATTTTAGATTAGATATTGAGGAATGGATATAACCTGTTATTGAGTTTTCAGAGAGGTCGAGAGATTGCAATTGGGAAAGATTGGAGATTGAAGAAGGTAAAGACCCTTCAAACCGACAAGAAAAAGCATCAAAGTCGACCAATAATGGCGCATTGGAAATTGAGTCCGGGAATGGTCCACTTGCATTAGTAACTGATATGGAAAGTCTTTGAAGTTTAGGCCATTTTTGTTGAAACATTCTAGTTAGATCAGGAAGAAGATTAGAATTACCACTCACATCAAACTTTGTAAGTTGAGGAAGATAAGGAACTGAACCTTGTAGTTCACAATCAGATAAGTCGAGAATAGAAAGTGAAGTTAAATTGACTAGCTGTACTGGTATGTCGAAATTTAGATCATAATTGCCTCTCAATGTGAGAGAAGATAGACGAGAAAGATTGTAAAACTCATGGAAACTCATCAGTTAGCTAATGTCGAAATTTAAGCGTAAGAACTCCAGCTTGTTCAATTATCCCAAATCACTTTGAATTTTCCTTCACAACGACTAGAGCTTGACTTGGAAACTCATCAGTTAGCTAATTTTTCTTTGTGCATGTCCCAGCCCATGATTGATGTGTTTGTGGAATTTTCTTTTAAAGATAAGATTTGAGATTCCAGTGGACTGAAAGACTAATCTAGCTATACAGTCAAACTGTGGTTGTGACGAAAGAAAGACTAAGGCTAGAGTTCGCTTGCCTTGAAGAAGTGCAAGTGGTGAAACGTGATCCACAAAATTCAAACCAATTTCCATCTCCGAACAAAAATGCTAGTCGAGAGTCATGACTTCCTCTTATGGTCCAGAAACGAGACACAGGGGGACGGACTAAAGAGTAAAAGCTAGACCAAAATCAAATTCCAGACTATATTTGGTTTGGGACCAAGACCAAAATCAAATATAGTCGAGCAACGTATAATGTACGTTTGTTAAGCGGAAAAGTTATAAAGTACGCCTCATGTGAAGCGGTTGTATATTCCTCGTTCCATGATGAGGCGAAGTTATAAAGTACGCTTCGATGGAGCGTTGGTAACATGTACGCCTCATGACATGCGTAGGTATTAGGTTCGCCCCTGTGAGACGAACAATATACATTCGCCCCATTTAGGCGTTAGTATAGTTCACGCCTCATTGCAGGATGTGGTAATAGGTTCGCCCAAATAGTGATCAAACCATGTAAGGCACAAACCAAGAATAGTGGAACACAGTGGCTGCCATGATAGTGATCAAACCAACCAAATGGGTAATGCCAACAAAGTTGGCAGGAATTTCTGACCATTTTAATGTGAGAAATTTTTTGATGGGGGCGAAATTCGAAGGGGGCATGGGGACAAATGATATGTTGACACATGTCTTTGATTCCCATAAATTCTGTTTCCAAAAATACCAATAACAATTAAGAAAACAAGTTTTCTATCCAAAAATACATCAACCAATTCTTTATTATATAAAGGAGAATAACTTTGCTGACGTGTTGGCACCATATTCAGCCTTACGAATACTCAAAAATTATGAAGCCACGTCAGAAGCCTTTAAAGAGAGTTGGCCCTCGAAAAGACACAATCATGAAGGGCGTGTTTCGAAGATTTATAGCACAATTGTATAGACAGAAAGCCTTATCAAATATGATCAAAACATATTCAGTCTGATATAGTACCTGATCTACTGCACGCACAAAATAAAGGTTTGTTAACCGAAAGTCTATTAGAGGATTGTTAAAATGCAATATTTCCCGGAGAACTTGATGGCCCTTTGCATTGGATTCTCTTTGTATCTTTTCTTGATTCTAATAATTTTTGGGTGTTTGGATTGGATATGCTGAAAAGTATATATTCTTTTCGAATTATTTGTTTGTTCTTTTTTATGAAATAAAGTCTACTTTTTTTCTTTGTTTCATGCAGTGCAACGTTCAACGGGCTTGATATGCAACATGTGCACCAATTCTAGGTGTCCATTTGATTAACGATACCCCAACAGAATCAGGTCAATCATTAGATTTTGATACTGAAAAAAGTTAGAATTGTATTTCACAAGATGGCTTCCCGAGGACTTATCGGTGTTTTAGACAATTTGAGAGGACATATTTTGTTAATGACTATCCAATTATTAAACACATTCTTCGCCCAGCATATGTACAAAATCACTTTCTAATGCACAAGATAATCAATTATATTTATAGCATTCTTAAATAACAAAACACACAAATCATTTTATCCACCAGCTACAAAAGTTGAGAACATAGCCAAACCCCTGAAATGCCTAGGGTGCAAACAGCTTCTACAAGTTATTCGTTGTAGTCTTCACATTCAATGGCCTCCTTCACTGCTGCCCCAATCTTCACTTTTATCATCTGACTCTCTTACACACCTCTTCAAGCTGTTTCTGGCATCCATCATTTTTTCTTGAACTTCTTCAGAAAAATGTTACATAAAAAGGGTATCTGCTCCTAGGCTAAGCTGTTGCGAGTTGTCTTTTAATCCAAGCAGGCATCCAACCATATATATATAGCCTCACCAGTAATCCAATTTTCACTTGCTTCAACATCCATTTCAGTCTTCTTCTCTTTCTTGTCTTCCATTAATTGCTTGACAAAAACTTGTTCTTCAACCTATCGGGCTTTCCTTCCATTCACAACTTGCTTTAACTTTTTCTTTCGCTTTAATTCATCTAATTTTCTTACCCGCTAGCTTTTTCTTTCGTTCTATTCCTAAGTTCAAGATGCGATGTGTCCCTAGTGTTGCCGTCTCTTCAATTCTATGCAAGGAAGTTTAGGGAAAGCGGCGCAGAAGAATAAGATGAGTGATGGATTGGATCTCCTATAACCAGTGTGTATTTATAACAAGGCCCTTGTCAAGTTTTACTGTTCTCACACCCTCTTTACACCGGAGGTTGGAGATACTAATTTTTCCTTCGGCAGTGAGAGAGACCTAGGCACGACTGTAGTTCAGGTGAATGATCACGGGAATACTTGATGAGAAATATGCAATCATCCAATTGGGAAGAAACCTTCATCAATTGCAAAAATTAATTTGGGTGGTCTTTTTATTAAGGCGTTTCAGATGCCGAAACCAGAGTCAGTTCCAAAATTTAGAAGCAAAACTGTTTTGCTTCATGAAAAATCTTTACATTAAAGCGTTTCAGATGTCAAAAGCATCTCAAGAAGTGTAGTTAATCTTTTTTTCATGGAGCCACCAGAAGCATCTCAAGAAGTCTTGATTGATACATGGAGCCACCAGTTTAGTTAATCTTTTTTTCTTTTCGGTAGAACTAAGTATTGTTAGTCTGTCTGGGTTCCCTTTCTTATGTTTTTAATTGTGTGGCTAAGACCGCCATTTGAAATCTATTTTTAATCCTACTAGTATAATGCGAATCAATAGCTGCATAACTGAACCTCTTTATTGTTCAGTCATCCTAGTCCTGTTGATATCTGATGTCCACGACATTCTGAAGATCGATTTTGTGCAAGGATGATTTTATGTTTTCATAATTACGACTAATGAATGACATTCCAATTGTTTTCTGTACTCTCTATTAGCTAAACTTCCTTGTGCTTCATGTTCTGATTTAATTGATGCAACTTGTTATGGATATATCTGCTAGCCATTTCTTTCACTCTATTCCTAAGTGCAAGCTGCCATATGTCCCTGGTTAAGGCATCTCTTCAATTCTATCTTGACGTGGAACTACACAGTCAACTGAGGGCTCAGTGGTTCATCAAAAGTGTTGATTTCCTTGCAAAAGAACAACTACAATATCAAACAAACAATACAAAAGGTCATATTTGTATGGAACATCCAAATTCACAACATATCTATTCACCATAAATCAAAGAGAATACTGCCAACAGTAACATTTGAAAAGATCAGCTAACTTACCCAATCTATATCCTTTCTTATGTAAAAAGAAAACCTAGCAGATGCATGTGTACCCTTTCTAATGTAATTTCTCACCTATTTGCAGCCTCGAATCAACTGAACTATCCAAACGTATAGAAACGGCACCTGCAAGAAAAACAGGAAGCCATAGCATTGAGAAGGGGAGAACTATCCCACTGAATAACCTATAAAATTCAGAGATTTTTAACTAACTCCATGGATTTAACACACATAGAAATAGCATTTTCTACATCTTAAGTTACATTTTAACATTATGATCAAAGCTGTAAGAATTGAAGCAAAAAAAATCCCACAAAATAAATTGAGATTTCAAAATTTATAAACCCAATCGATATACCTTGCAGGGTCATCATCAGCCCAAGTCACAGAAGCTTCGGTTCCTAGGAAGTTGAAATCTCATATAAATAGGGATCTCATTCCTTTCCTTGAAACCACCTCCAGATGGTGTGTTTTCGAGAGGATAAGTCATTATGACAGGCGGACATCTACATCTATGATTCTCAAGGTTAACATCAAAAGCCATCTTTGATTCAATTGAAAAATCAAACTGAAAGTGCGTTTCTTTGCTGGAGGAGATTGTAGACAGAGAGTGATTTTGGGGGAAAACGGCGCACAAGAAGATGAGGGATCTGCTGTACCTAGTAGTTTATTTATAACAAGGCCTTTCCAAAATCCTAGGCCCTTGTCAAGTTTAATTATTCTGACACCTTGTATACACCAGTGGTTGGAGATCAAGGAGCCCGTCGTAGAGGTGTAAGACTGGCCCGGCACACCAAGACACGTGCTTCACGTCCTATGTGCCGTGTTGTGTTGTGCCAGCGATTTAAACGTGATGTTCTGAGCGGTGCTTTACTAGTCAAAAGGTAGGCACAACACAACCCACATGCACATCACACGAACAATCGTGTCGTGCCGTGCCGACACATGTGATATAAGCAATTTTGAACAATCATGTTTGAGGAGATGGTAGAGTGATTTCGGGGGAAAACGGCGCAAAAGAAGGCGAGTTATATATGGGATCTGCTCTGCCTAGTAGTGTATCTATAACAAGGCCTTTCGGAAACCCTAGACCCTTGTCAAGTGACTCAAGCTTATTTTTGTCATACCTTCTTTATACCAGTGGTTGGAAATAAAGCAGCCGTCGTAGAGGTGTAAGACCGGGCCGACACACAAAGATATGTGCTTCACATCCTATGTGACGTGTTGTGTTGTGCCAACGATTTAAATGTGATGTGTCGTGTTGTGCTTTACTAGTCAAAAACTAGGCACAACACAACCCCTGTGCACATCACACGAACATTCGTGTTGTGCCGGCGGTATAAGCAATTTGAAATAGTGGTATACATTAACTTGGACATCATCACGACAATTTGAATGAAGTATGTATCATCCGAAATTACCGTAAACAATTAACACTTTAGGATGCTAACTACCAACGAAATGAAAGCAACTGGGATCGACAAGAGCTAACAAACACCAGCAGCAGGATATACCGGCAGCACCAGCTCAATGATTGGTGTTTCGGCTCATCGGGATAGGGGCAGGTAAAAGAGAGATTTTCGTCGTTTGTGAATTTCTTGTATAAATGCAGTAATTCGTGAGAATAAGATATCCAACAGTTATAGTCGATTAATACATGATTTGCACGCTAAAAATTTTCGGGTAAACAAATAATTTTTTTCCAACCACTGGTGTAAAGAACGTGTGACAATAAATAATCTTGACAGGGTAGAGTACTATTATGTTGATGCTCCAATGCTGTAGTTTTTTTTTTTCAAAGGAGTTTCACCTTGTTTGTTTTCTCCAGACTCGTCTGGATCTGACTAGCTCGCTTGGATCTGACTGAATTCACCCGATTTATTTGAAATTGATTCAATATGTTTGTTTTTTTTGAGTCTGATCACTCATCTGACTTAAAAATATAAATCAGTGCTTTGTTCCCATGAGTCAGAGGTATTTTATTACATGACTCAAACGGATCCGAATTAGCAGTTAGGTCTGATTCAAATCGTCTGACATCTAACTCAGACCAACTCAGATCCAGACCCCTAGTCAGCAAAAACAAACATGCTCTTAGTTGTGTTTTTATTTGTCAGATTGGTTAAAGTTACTAATGACATGCTACAAATCTTGACTAGTCTATTACGCCATTTGATTTTCCTAGGGATTTTATTAAGCGATTGAAAGTTGATTGGTTTCTTTATTGTTATATATAGTTGGTGTGAAAATTTAAACCACCAATATTTGTGTTTAATCCCACCATCAAATTACTTAAATTCGGACAGAGCCCAGGACCTTAATTGATTTTGTGCTTTGCTTTCATTAAGCATAATGAATGACTCCATGTACGAATCATTGAAACAACAATTTAATTTATTACCCAAGTGTAAAAACTTCAGCTGGGCAACCAGAAAAATACAGGTCTATTTATTTGTACCAGTTGTTATGAATATGTATATCACCAATGCATTTGAGACGCACCCCAAGGCCTTATTTAATTTTGTGTTTTACTTCTGCAGGTATTATGAAGGGTCACATGTCCAAAATCATGCATGCTTAATACGCAAATCCACTTTCACTTTTGTCCAGTATTCCATTCCAAAATAGATGTTGATTGGTCTGTCATATAATTAACCAGTCTGGGCAGAAATGAATTTTATAGTTGCACCGGTTGCTGCATCCATTGATGCTGATAGTAATTGAATTTCAGATGAATTTATAGTTGTAGTTCAGATCGTAAGTGGCCTAGTTACAGGTTGCAGCTCAGATAATAAGTGGCCATCATAAAATCCCATTAAGTTTTGGTTCGTCTTCTTCTGCTCAGCCAACTTGGCTAGCTTACCCTATATAGATCTTATTTTCTTCTATCAATATATCATGTCAAATTTTTTCTTCATTCTATCTCCATACCCTAGTTAGGTTTTCATGTAGTTCCTACTCATAGTCATATTTTTTTTGATCTATTTTCTATGAATTCTTATATCATTTTCAGTTCAGTATCTTAGATTATTTCGGTCTAAATTGTTGAGAAGATAGTATTATCTGATTTTTCCAGTAATCTTAGATTGCTCTCCTGTTTAGGGGTTTCACTTTTGGTGATTGTTTCAAGTGTTGTACATGATATGATGATAGCTCTGAAAAAATTACCAAACTAGATGAGAGGACAACTCATTATGTCCTGTGAGGATGAGCAAACGCAGCAGAAGAGCATAGATCAGGATTTGAAGCTATGGTAATTTCATGTTTGTATTCACTGTGCACAATGATATTCCTCTCATCTAACTGGGTATGTTTCTAGTTTATCTGATCTTCTATTAGAGTGTTAGTGATCTTTCTAGTTACTTAGAAATGTTATCGTGCACAATGATTTTCTTCCCATCTCTTTGGTTTTTTGTTTCTCTAGTTTATCTGATTTCTAGTAATCTAACTTTCGTCCGGCATGATTTAAGAGTTTTAGAGTTGAGTCTTGTATGTGATATATGATGATATCACTGGAAAATGGTACCAAACTAGATTAGAGGAGATATCATTGTGCTATGTGTGTATGAACAAACTCAACAGCAGCAGCAGCAGCATTGATTAGGATTTTGAAGTAATTTCATGTTCGTATTCACTGTGCTTAATGATACTCCTCTCATCTTACTGTGCATGTTTCTAGTTTATCTGATTGTTTAGTCATCTGTTTAGAAACAGCTAGCCATTACCTCTTGGGTCTGACCATGAGACATACATTTTGTCATGTTCCTTTTAGTTTATATATATGCATGTTTTTGATGTATGTCACCTATGAGGATATCGAATTATAAAGAACTTGGGACTGAACCGCTTAACGCCATGGTGACATATTCTGCAATTTCAGATGCTTACAACTTCAAATTATGTTTTATGTTTTGTGTTCATTGTAGCTTGTTTATTTGCTTTGAGCCTTTGATGGATTACACTGTGCAAGATGTGTAATAGATGCAAGTGTAAACTCAAAAGTTCCTTAATGCTGCATTACACATCCAGTATCATATTTTGACCACATGGATTGCGTACTCAGCTTGACAGAGCCATTTTGTTTAGCGAATTGCGGCTGTGTAAGCGGGTTACTTGGATGTCCAAACCATTCAGAATAATTTCTCTCATGATCAGAACTCGACTTGACTGCCCTTTGATGCTATCTCATTCTAGGTTAGTTATTGATTGGTGGTCTCTTTTATTATTGTAGTTGGCGTGTACTTAAATCACCAATGCTGCATTTAAAATCTTTTAAATCTGTACTGCAGACCACGAGACCTTGTTTAATTGGTGTGTATTCTTCTCTTTGATTTTTGCAAAGACCGAATCTACATAAATTTTATAATTTAATACAGAAAATTTTGCCAATTGGTTCCGAGATCAAATGCTACATGCCTAACACCCAAAGTAAGATGTTGATTGTCGACTGAATTTTTTTAATGTGCGAGGTGGTACCGATTGCTACATCCATGCTGACTGACAGCAATGAATTTCAGATGAAGTAATAGCGACTTAACAGTTCCAGCAGCTCAGATCATATATAAGTGACCTGGTTGCAGTGAAGCTTTTAGTTTCTGTCATTTGTTATTTTGTTGAGACTAACTTACTTCTTACTTTGGGTTGGCAGTATATCATTTAACGGTAATTCGGACTTTTAGTTGTTTTTTGTATTTGCTTTGATGAATCTGATGACTATGGGGATGAAACCAAATACTTAAAAAGAGACAAATTTTTCTTTCCGGGGTCCTAGTTGACAAGCTAGAAAGTTTGCAACCTGAAGTTGAATGGAGGAATCTATTAGGAAATAATATGGGAAAGTCCATATTTAGGAGATATACATATTTAAGTTGTGAGAGTTATATTAGGAATGAATTATCTTGAGAACCAAGTCTTGTGCCTTGAGAGCCAAGTCTTGTGATTGTATAAATAGCTAGAAAATTAATGAGAAAGATACACAGAATTATTATCAATGTAGTCTTTTATGTTTCCGCGTTTATGCTCTCCTCTCTCTTGCTCGATCCTTAACATGGTATCAGAGCCAGGTGAGAGGAAGAGTTAGAGAAGAAGAAAGAGTTAGAGAAGTTTTTCCATGTTTTTAGGGTTTAAGAAAAAAAAAGAAAAAAAAAATTAGAGTTTCGTAATTACGAAACAGGGAAAGCTTGAGGACCTGATGTTTAAGTTGCTGAGAAGTCCATACGGTCAGGTTCGTGGACACGTTCAACATGTTCCTAAGAAGTCTACTGTTATGAGAAAGCACAAGTAAGAAACTAGGTCAAAGCTGGTTTGTCATCAAGGTTAATGCTGGCAGACATGGAAGGTTGTCGTCCATGATTTGGAAGTTGTGATAAACAAGGAAGGTGGATGATGGTCTGTCTACGAAGGTGGATTGCAGGTGGCAATGTTGCTGTTCAAAGTTATGAAGTAAAACTGCAAGAAGAAGTTACAGATGATGTAGCTGTTGGTTTAAGGTGTTCGTGGATTTTTTCACCAAACAGCGCACAAGTGAAACTAGGTTTCTTTAGGAAGAAGAACTGATGGTGTTTGATCACGATAGAAAGAGCTCTATGGTTGGATGGTGATTGATCGATAATGTTAATGGTGGTCTGTGGTTGATTGGACAGAGAGAGCTCGGCCGTCATGGCAGTAATGGAGCTTGTAGTAGCCGTTGTGAAGAAGCGATGTTGTCTGCCGGTGCGAAGCTATAAAGAAGATTGCACTGGGTTACAGATAGCACTGTGTACAAGAGGATGAGTGTTGTTCTCAGATTTCAAATCAGAGAAGGATGAGAAAGAAGAATTTGATTGCTTCCATGGGTGTTTAGAGAAGAATATTATTACTATGATGGGTTGTTTGATTTATTGCAAAGAAAGAAGCTCAAGCTGTTGACCGCTGTAATAATTCCATGAAGAGAGAAGAATATTGCCGATCGATAGTGATCATCAATGGCTCAAATAAGGAAGTTTTGGATAACCTGTTGGTTAAACTTCAACATAGAAGTCACTAACAAGCTGGTTAGGACAAGATTAGGAAATTGATGTAATCCTAAGGGAATTAAAAGTCATCTAGTTCTAAGAAAAGAAAAGACATGTAATAAGGTAATAGGACTAGGAAAAGGAATTCATAGTTCTATATATATATGATCACCAAAGTTGTGATTGATCATAAGAGCAAGATTAGAGCTTGTGTTTAGTTTTGAGAGATTTTCTAAACATCGATACAGAGAGTTGTCTTTATATAAGCTAAGTTTCATCTTGAAGTTGCCATTAATTGGTATCAGAGCTTGTTTCTGAGCCATGGAAAATGAAACCACCATTGTGGGTGCAAAACAGTTCACACCACCATCAATACAAGTTCCAATCTTCAACGCCATAAACTATACAGTATGGGCCATGAGAATGAAGGTACTGATGAAAATCTTCCGCGTTTATGCTCTCCTCTCTCTTGCTCGATCCTTAACAGAATCCAATCAGGATGCAACTTATAAACTAGAGAAAATGCACTTCTAATTCTTTCAGACCCGTTAGATTAGCGAAATCAGCGTCACTTTTATAGGTGAAATGTACTAAAACTCTCCAGTTCTACAGAACTAATCAACTTTCTTATTGAAAAAATAATTTAGAACCTTCAATGAGCTGTAAAAGGAGGTGAAATTTATCATTATCCAAACTATAGAACTTCAAGCTACTCCTTGTACAACCAGAGAAAGTATGACCTGAGATTAAGATAGACGTACTTCTACTAAAGATGGAAGTATGAAGCTAATTACACGACGCTTTACTTGAGTCATTAAAGGACATGCGCCGAGGTGTTTCTAGCTTTGAGAAGCATTGCTTTGGTACAAATGAGCGGAATTGTAAAGGGGCTTAGCCAACAAGAGCCATATATTTCAGCACAGTCCTAACCATGTTAGTTGGCTAATGATTATCCAACACTTTCTTTGCCTAACAGATATGTACAAGATCACTTTCTAATGCACAAATATGAACAAGATAATCAATTATATTTATAGCATTCTTGAATTAGGAAACACACAAATAATGTCAAGTCCTTTTCTCCACTAGCTGGACATGACAAAAGTTGAAAACATAGCCAAACCGGTTAGCCCGGAAGAAAAGTTTGCTGAGCACAAAAATGAAAATTACACTAGTCCGAAAATTAAAAAGCTCATAGAATTTCGTTACATCCCATCAATGGGGTGCAAACAGCTTCTACAAGTTTCTCGTCCTAGTCTTCCTTGCCAGACTGGTGCTAATCAAACTATTCAAGGGCCTCCTTTAATGCTACCTCAATCTTCACTTTCGCATCTGATTCTCATTATCCTGCATGGGTCTCTTGCACAACTCTCCAAGCTGTTTCCGGCATGGTTCTTTTCCCTGAACTTCTTCAGAAACATGTTACACAACAAGTGTATCTGCTGGAGCGTAGCTTTTGCTCAGCTGTTGCAAGTTGTCTTTTAATCCAAGCAGGCATTCAAACCATATGGCCTCACCAGTAATCCGATTTCCACTTATTCGACTTCTTCGACAGTTAAATCGGGCTTTTCTTCCATTTCAAGATTCTTAACATTGATTTAACACACAGCATTTTCTAAAATCCCCGCAAAAAAAAAAATCGACATTTCAAAATTCATAAAAACCCAATCAGTATACCTTACAAGGGTCTCCACGTAAGAAAATCCACAAAATATCACATCCGTTGGGTTGTCTAGCCTTTCTTTGAGACCACTTCGTTTTAGTGTGTTTTTAGAGGATAAGTGATTATGACCAGTGGCGGAGCCAGATATTAAATATGAGGGGGACTAAAATAAAAAATTATATAAAATGTGTGCACTAGGTGGGATAAATTATGAAAATAGGTGGACTAAATGTAAAATTTACAATGAAATTAAGGGTTTTTTATGGTTTTGCAGATTTTAGGGGAGGCTAGAGCCAGGGTTAGTCAACCCTTGGCTGCGCCCCTGATTATGACATTGTAGATACACGAAATAGGATTGCCACGTGTCATATCAAGTAAGGTAAAGAAATCCTAGTCAAAGATCCGTGTCAGTGACCTGTCAAATCAGTCAACATCAGAAGGCGAAATACAAATCTCAAGCGCGAGTTAACTCTCCACCCCGAATAAAGTAGAAGGACCATCAAGATACTAAGGCGAAGCCATAAAAAGATTACTTGGAGAAGAAGATAAACCGCGAAGTAGGAGCAGTAGGGCGCAAGAAAAAGGACAGGTATTCCGACAAGACCACGTGAAGTCAGCGAAAGGTGGGGGAAAAACTTTATGGAATATGTTCCGGGCGAAGCATAAAGTAACCTTGGCGAGATGATATGAGTTGTATGCCACTAAGGTTGCTTAGGGACAATGTAAAGGGGGGAGATTTTTTGGAGAGGGAAAGGTCTAGCATAGGAGAGAGAGAGAGTTAGGGTTTCCTTGTAATTCATGGCTGGGAGAAGGGATTAGGGTTTCCTTGTAACCCACAAGTGTAACTTGTATTTCGCTTGAGATTAATAAATAAGTTTAAGTTCTAGTGTTTATTATGTCTTATATCTTGCATATTCTCCATTTGGGTGTGTTGCTGGATTTCAAGTAATCACATTTTGGCGTCCAGAAACAGGAAACTTAGATTGGGGATTTATCCTCATCTAAGAGTTAGAAAAGGAAAGAAGTTGTCTTAGAGATTGTAGAGATTATAGATCTAGCGAGTTGTTTGAAGTTAGGGTTGTAGATCTTGAGTTTTTACATTCGTAGACAAGGTTAGGGACATAGAATAGGAAGAGATCTTGGAATTTCGCGTGGAGAGCAAAGAAAGATCGTGGTAGTTGAAGATTGTTAGATGGACATGGGGCCAGATCGAGCAAGGCATGTGATAGCAACAAGAAGAAGCAAACGTATAGAGGCGAGGAGAGGAAGGATAGAACGGGACGAAACATCAGCTGTAGGAGGCAGACGAGAAGAAAACCAGCGACAGACGGAGGAAGATGGCCTCATGGAAGGTTCAGTGCACACATCCGATACAGACACCGTTGTCGAGGAGGAGATGACTCGTGAGGAGATGGAAGAGAATATCGGAGAAGAAAACATGACGTTGGACCAGCTAAGGGAGATGCTCCATCGTGAACGAGAACGGGACCGGGACTTGGCGGAACAACAGGTGCAGTTGGAAAGGCATAATGCTAGGTTGAGGCAACAAAACCGGCAACTTAATGAAAACGTGGAGATGAATGCCATAAATTCGGAAGGAAACACTGTATCTTCGGAGGAAGATGAACTGCGACGAAGGAGATATGACCACGAGGAAGATGAAGGAGGACGAAGAAGAAGACGATGAATGAATGAAGACGAAGAAAGAGACTTGAAAAGATCACTGGTCTCACAATGGGAAGATCAGAGGCGGAGACATGAGGAGGAACATAGGCAGGAGGACGAACTGCAACGTCGGGCGAACCTTATCCGAGACGAGGAGGAAAGGCGACGACCAGGCGAAGGGAGGCTTAGCGTGATGAGAGGACGTCACCATGAGGAGGATGGAGGAAACTTGAACCAAGAAGTCCTGAACGAGTTGAGAGACATGAGGGCTTTAATTAATAACTCACGAAGAGGTGGAAGAGTACAGTTAGCAGAAGCAATAGAGGAACCAGATAAATCGCCATTCACCTATGAGATCATGCATACGGGCATCCCGTAGAAATTCGTATTACCAACGCTTGCAAGCATATTCAGTGGATCGGAAAGTGCAGTGCAACACTTGAAACAATATACCCTTTCGCTGATGCAATGGGTCCGAAATGACGCGGTACTTTGTCGATATTTCCCCGCGAGCTTAACAGGGGAGGCATTAGCCTGGTTCGATGGACTCCCGGAAAAGTCAATATCATCATTCAGAGATTTGCATAGGATATTGTTGACGACGTACATAATCAACAACTTGTTGAGACCAAGGATAAAGACAATGTTCAACTTGAGGAGAAGGCCAACAGAAAGCTTGCGGGGGTTGGTCACGAGATGGAGAACAGTGTGCAGCGAGTTAGTCGAGAGAGTTGATGAACGAAACTTCATCTTAGCCTTCGTGAACACTTTGATCCCAACGAACCTGCTGTACACACAGATATTCATTATTCAAAACTCGATAGCGATGAATGATATGAGGGAGTACCAGGAGGAATACATAGCGTTGGAGGAAAAGCAGAGGCAGGTCAGCAAAATGACATTGGCCCCAGCGAAAGAAGGGAATTCTAGGCTATTACCAAGGGAGGTGCACGCAGTAGAGGATAAACTCGGGCGAGGAAAGGGAAAGCCAGCAGTTCCCTTCCCAACGAAGCTTGTGGTCGTCTCGAGTGGAGATCAGTAATGGATTGATCAACAAAGGTATGAGGAGTCAAAACGAAGAAATCATGAACCACGAAGCTACAATACGAGATACCAACCTAGGAATAATCGGGGACCCAGATACGGGGAAAGGAGGCCCAATGGACCAATCTTTGAAGATGTAAAACTCCCACGACTTAACAGAACTGTGGAAAAAGTGTGGGAGGCAATAGTGTTGACGGAGGAAATCCCGCCCCCACCAAATTTCGGAAGAGAGCCCTCACCAGGGTCTCGAATTCATGAATTTTGTATGTATCATCGCTCCCATGGACACCAAACAGGTGATTGCAAGAACGTTCAACGAATTATACTTCGCTTGATAGACCAAGGGAAACTCGCGCATTTCCTAGAGGGTTATGTGCCACCCCGCCACCTCGTGAGAATCAGCCAATATACCGGATCGAGATAGACCGAGGAAAGCAACAATTAAACTGTAATTTGATAATCCACGCGGCAAGAAGTCTCCAAGACTTTCATGACAATGTGTTTAAAAGAGTACACAAGAGGGATTTCGAGGGAAACGAAATATTCAGCGTCATGACGAAAGAGCCTCTAGAGGATAAGAAGTCACGAAAACAATTGAATGTCGTAATAACCGGATGGGAGGAGACCAACATGCATGTTAGGGTTAACCTCCTTGAAGGGGCACTCAGGGGGAATATAAAGGGATGGCACCCTCCAGATTAGGGAGCTGTGTGACTAAAAAAGACGGCAATGTCATGGGGATGCTATTCATGGGAATAGATAGGCCTGTCATATTGTCGCAAAAAGAAAACTTATCAAAAATGTTAAGGAGAGGTTGATGGATTGATATTCGCAAAAATAGCAAGCGCCTGAGACTTCGCCAAAGTAATACCCTTAAAAACAGGGTGAGGCGTAATAAGACCTTAATTAGGAGGCGCAATAAGACCTCATAAGCAAGAAATAAACACAGCTACTAAAACAACAAAGTTATAAAGATCATTCTCAGAACCATCTCGTCTCGATTGGATAATGCCAACAAGAACAAGAGGCAAGCATATACTTTTATATTTTTTGTTCTTTTGGCATTATCCGCACGAAACTACAAAGCGCTTAAGATACAATCTAAGGCTACAACACAGGGCAAGAAGGAACCTGGAGCAAAAAACTAAGACCGGGCGCATACTTTAGCAACCAGTGCTCCTCACTCTTTTAAATTAGCATTCTCAACCTCGCTGAAAAGCAAAAGGCAGCAGGGATGAGTGAAGACAGAAAGCCGGAACTGAGGGTGATTTGAAAGCTGAAGGCAGAAACGAAGATGAAAACTCGCAAAAGAATAAAAGGCAAGTATATACTTAAAGGATTCACTTTTCTTTTGAGAGTTTCCATGGTCAGTATATACTTGAGGCAAATGGCGGAAATCAAATAAACACACGCTTGATAAAACAGAATCATAATGTCATGAAATGTGATGATTCCCAAAATAAAGCGTTTTCCCCCCAAGCTTGGGAGCGCCCATAAAAAAAATTATTAGTTATAAAACACTACTATGAGACGAGAGAAGACAAAACTAAAACTACTACTGAGGAATGGCACTATCGATGATGGTTGACTCAGTGATCTCGCCGCCAGCCTTGGTAATGCTAGTAGAAGCTCCCTTGGACCCCTCGTTATCCTTCGAGGTGTCAACTTTTGGTTCCTCGTCGTCATCAAGAGACAATTCCTCGTTGGTAGGTTCAGCAGCTTCATCCTGAGGCTTCTCATCATCAGAAAAAATCACCAAAGGAAAAGAAGGAGGAGGAATGCCATGCTCAGCGCAATAGTCATTGAAGAGTGGAACCAAATAGCTCTGATTATTCTTGCGGGCCGTCTTGGCTACCTTCTTGGAAGAATCGATGATCTCGCCCATATTATCATTTAGACTCCCAATCTCCTCATTAAGACGAGAAATGTCACCACGAGCTTCATCTCTCTCCCTGGTGATACGAAGGACCTGACTCTTATGACGCTCATCTAATTCTACAAAGATAAGAGAAACTACATTAAAAACAAGGAAGTAAGACGGGTCAAACAAAGATAATAATACATCTAAAAACTACCTTCCGCCTGAAGGATAGTAGTATTTAAAGTACTCTGAACATCAGAGTATAGATGATCGAGCTTGGCGACTTTGAGGTTGGAATCTTCAAGTTGAACACATAACTCATGATACATTATATCCCAAACTTTACCACGAGAGGATTTCAAAGTGCTCTTGTCAGACTGAATGACGAGAGCGCCTTTTCCACGGAGACTTGCAGGCTTGATCGGAGGAGAGGATTTCGCAGGTTTTTGACGAGAGGAAGTGGCTAATTTAGCTTGCAAGAGTTTCACCTTTTTTTCAAACAATCAACCTCCTCGTTTATACTATCCACAGTGTTCCGAGACCTACGAAGAGTAGCTGCGAGCTCGGTTTTTCTTTTGATCACTCGATCGTAATCTTCCTCCAGTTTCTTATAGTTGGCTATCGACGAAGAATGGAGGCTCCGCGAGGTAGTAAGAGAATTAGAGACCCGTTGAAGGTCTGAATTAAGGCGCAGGTTGTCACTGTGGAGATGGAGGTTCAGTTCCTCGTTACGGGAGCATTCAACTGACAGACGGTCCACTTTCAAGCAAAGGGTCTCGGCCTTTTCATTAAGGATAGAGTTCTCAGAAACATAAATATGATTTTGAGTTGTAAGGTTCACCATCTCAGCGCGAATATCTTCCAGCGAGGAGGAAGCTTCGTCGGCGCTCATTTGACGCTGCATGCATCGAGCTTGACGAAGCATAAAATAAGAAAATAATGGAAGCAAAGCAAGAACAATAGAGGGATGTCCAAGAAAAAAGAACTTATTCAAAAGCTTCTCTATCTTTTGGCCTTGCTTGCAGAAATGATCTTTTTCTTTCTGAAGGTCCTCCGATAAAGCTTTGGTTTTAGCTTCATCCTTCCTAGCCATCTCGCGAACAATCCGAATTTCCACGAGGGTGGACATGTGACGGTAGACTTCATGCGAAGCAAACTTGAACTCGGAAAATAGATCTCGGAGACGAAAAGGAAAAATGACAGAAAATGCACAAAGAAATCATCTGGTTCATCAAGGCAGAGTGCTGCTGGAGAGACAGATTCATTGAAGCACTCAAAAGCGCAGACAAGTCTTGGGTGAGGAAGTCGTCAGAAACAAAGGCGGACAAAGACTCCAAAGCACGAGATCTCATATCCGGATCTTCTTGAGCCTTGTGGTAGATACCTCGAAGGAATTGCATGTCAGGGTCAAAGAGAGGATTTGACATTACAGGCCAGACAGGTTGCTTTCCCTTCTCGCCAGAGGGAGGTACCTCCGGAGAACTCTTAGGGTGTGAAGCCTTGAAACAAGTCCAAAGAACTGGAGAAGAAGAACCAGCCATGTTCCGGGTGACATACATCGGTGAGCATACGTGCAAGGATCATTTCAGGGGACCTCGGTTATCCATAGATTCAAACCCCAGAAGCACTTGTGTACTCAATTTCCAATCAAACAGCTATTCCCCAAAACTAGAATTCCCTTTTTCACCATCATTTTCTACAGTTGAACACGAATTCAAGGGTGATAAGAAAAATACCATTGCCAATCACAAAAACAAGGATTCCTTCAAATCATATGAGTTTGCCGCTTGGCGCGATATACCGGCATTTAATTCATCTCAAACCACATCAAAAGCCATCTCTGATTAAACAGAAAAATCAAACTGAAAGTGTTTTATTTGGAGATTTGCAGAAGATTTAAAACAGAGAATAGTTCTGGCGGAAACGGCACAGAATAAGAAGATGAGTGAGAGATTGGATCTCCTATAGGTTATAGACTTATAGTGTTGTATTTATAACAAGGCTTTTCGGAAACCCTACGCCCTTGTCAAGTTTATTTATTTATTCTCACACCTTGTTTATATAAGAGGTTGGAGATACTACTTTAGCTGTTGTTTTCATTTTGTTGTGTAACTAGGCTCGAGTCATATATTGCCCCCGGTAAAAAATTTCGAATGAAAAGATAGTCATATAAAACGAACTTCATTTTATACAAAGACCTACTACCTTAGTCCCTTTTGCTGCAGTTTAACCAGGCCCATGTCTCCAAGGAGAGGCACCAAAATAACATGACACGTCTCATCTCCCAATGCTAACTTGTTACATAATGTGCATACTATGAATAAACTCAGTAATTCAGTTTTCCCCTTTGAAATCTCAAACAAGTTGGTTTACAATTCAAATTTAGCTGTTTTTTTTTTATTTTGGCGAGTTTCCTTTGCACTGTGTGTAGTTGCTAACGACAGTTTCATGTTACTCTTGTTGTTTCCAGGGGTGTTATAGTAATCATTATTACAATGTGTAGTTTTTGAAATGTTGTATGTCATTGATCGTTATATCGTTTGTGTCATGATAGAAGTTTGTGTATGTATATTCAAAAGTTGTTGATCCTAATTTACATGAAAAGGTTTTATTTATTAGACTATTATTGTGTTATTGGCAGAGGAGGGATATTATGTTGATGCCGAAATGGTGTAATTTTCGATCGCTCTTTGATTTTATGTTTGTCTTCTAATAATAGTGTCCTCGTGTCTCCATGTTTCTTCAAAAACATTGAGACTTGGCCTAACAAAATGACCTAGTTAATGGTGAGAATCCACCAAATAACCGAAATTATATAACTCCCCCTTGGATGACCATCATGTTGAATAAATTGCCTCACTAAAACCTTGCCAGTAAATCCCAACGGAAAAAAAATGGACGAAGGAAAAAGAGCACAAATATCAACATTAAAAGAATGTTAAACGTCAGAGATGCTGCCTCATTAAAACCTTGTCAGGCAAACCGCATGGGACAAAACCTGAAAGGAAGGAAAAAAGAGTACAACTTTTGGCGTAAATATGAATGCTAATTATCTCAACTATATGAGTGTTATACAGATAAGCTTCCAAAATAATAACTATAGTCTACGTCAAAGACGAGTTTAAGCTAGCATAATTCTAACTGCAGATTTAAGAAAGAAGTAAAAAAACAAAAACAGAATTTATGCTGCTAAAGCGTGGATTTTTGTGTTTTTAAGGACTCCTCAAGAGACCTATAACGTTGATATCATCAACTAATTAATCCGGATTTTTGGTTTTGTACCAAATTTAAAAAAAAATAGAGGATTGTTCAACCTGACATAATCAAATCAGGTGGCTGCCTAAATATGTTCCCGACCACATTTCTTGTGTAATGCAATACAAGTCCTTCAAGGACTACCACGCGAAAAAAAATATACATGGAGAACAACGTATTATTGAACCAATCCTAGGGCAAACAACCCCCAATAGCTCTTAAAACGATTTATTTCTCTTAATATGCAATATGACTAACACCAACCTGTGATGTTCAGGCTTGGCATTTTTACGATGTCAAGTCTAGCTAGGATCCTTATATTGCGTCAATCGAGAAATTACATTAATCCAATCTAAGTTGGATTACATGCCAACCAATCACATATGTCGATATTCCTCTGCAGAGGGGTTAACAACCACCATCTTTATTATTTCAGTAGCTACTATAAATGAATATCCGACAATAATTAGCTTATCACGATCCCACAAAATTCTTAAATATATGCATATATTGAAAAATTCAGTAAATTACTGGTACCAGCACCCGCGAGCGTTATAATATCCTCTTCTTCCAGTGAAGAGATATGCACTTTGAGAATGTGGATCTTGTTTTGATAGACTCTATTTAAGTACTATGTGTAGCTTATTCCAAAATGCTACTTTTTGCTGTATGTGATTGGATTTTCCTTTCAAGAGGAAAAAGCTTATAAGAAAAAAAGCAAAACGAGACATTTCACACCTATTGATAGTGACAACCTTATTTCGATTTGATCATGTTGGGAGACAAATTTATATAACTACTAAGTTAATTAACACAAGCTTCTGATAGTATATGCCCTCCCCCTGATCATGGTGGAAATTTTCCTTTTATCTCATATACGAAAACTTCAAGTTTAGTAAAGTATTATCCGCTTAATTCGAGACATATACTCATTATGAAATATGTCTTTCGACATTAAAAAAATGTAGTCTTAATAAACATATATATTTATCATCAACCATGGATTACTTTTGGACCCCAAAATTAATTGGTACAAAAGCATATAAAATATACGATCTCTCAAAATAATAATAAAAAATAGAATAAAATTATGAACATATTTGTTAGCAAAAGAAATTTATAGCAAGATCAATCAAGTCGCTCAAGGAATAATTATATAGGCGAACAAGACGGGTGCGCACCCGTTGATCTTTTGTGTCCTTACATATTCCAACTACAAGTGGAACCGTTTCAAATTTTTCGAGATTTTCACCATGAGGAAAAATTGCTCAATATCCCTTAAGAATGCAACAATTTTTATTCACTGGTATTTGCATTTAGTTTAAACCATAATAACAATATAGAAAAATCAAATTCCAATTGGTTTAAATGGTTCATTTGATAAAAATAAAAAAAACCATTATTGTTATTCTTTGTAGAGAAAAATCTACTTTTTGGTTGATGAATATTTCATTGAAGGAATAGAAATCAATAACAAAAACTGGCTAAAAGTTCTTAGAATGCCAATTTTTACATCTCTTAAAGAAAAGAGATGGGAAAAACCAATATCAATTGGTTTGTAGAATTTACGAAAATTTCATTGACAAAATAATAAAAAAAGAAAATTGTCGTTTTAGCCATCACATAGGGAAAATCCACTTTGTGGACGGATGGTATCTTGTGAAAAGATAATAGATACCAAATACAAATCACATGATCATTGTCTAGTGGACAAAAATACCAATAATAATTGGTCGGAGGTTTTTCAACCATGCATATAATCCGATCTACAATAATACCAAATTTTTTGTCAATTACAGTTTCATTAAAGAAATATAGAAACTGTAAACCATTTTTTGATGGGATTTATTTTCTTTCTCTATAGAAAAAATTTAGGGAAGAAAAGATATTAAACATATCCCGTGAATATATAACAATGAAAAAAAAACCGCAAATATATAACGAAAATAAAGATCAAAAAGCAAAATATAAGTTTCGCGCAGTCCAACTAATATATAAGCCCATTAATATATGACTACTGCATAGCCAGTTAGTGCCTGGAGGGAGCGTTCACGGACCACAAAAAGCGCCAACCGAGATGGGGTTTGTATACAGCCGTAAAGTGATGGTTATCATGATCACTTCTTTGAGATTGTACTGTACCTTGCAACAAATCCAATGGAAACGTAATCAGAATCCCATTACTAAATTATCGAAAAAAAAATCAATTTAAAAGAGTTAGATAGGATGGTAACTAATCTTCTTTGCTTGTATTGGTGGAGCAAGGTGCATGATAACGTCTTATAAAATAGAGAAAGAGAGGAAGGAAACACATATATACATAAAGAAGAAAAGAGAGAGTTCTCATTAGATGTGTTTATAATACAAAGTTTTAAGTCTCTGTTTATATAGATAGAGGACTTGGTGCCCAAGGTATGTAAATCCTAATCTTAGACACAAAGGGCATCTTAGTAATTACACAAAGGGCATCTTAGTAATTAAATTTATTTATTTTTAATACAATATGCTTTTCAAGTGATAGTATTATTTTATATTTAAATTACAATGACAAAACTTTAAAGTTTAACCTATAATAAATAATTAATTAGAGTTTCTAATAAGAAAATATATTACCATTAATGTTTTGAAAAGGTTAATTATAAGTAAAAACAACTATATATTTTAATTTTCTTGACAAAAATTGACAATTATAAAATTGTAACTTTTAAGTCTTTTTAAGAGGATATTAAATGATTAATGGTGCAAAGAAGGTTTTCAGGCCGGGCACCAGGCCGGGTATCATAATTAATTGTAAAGACCGAAACCGCCCAATAAATTAATCCAGGCTAGGTCGGTTGGCCCATGACGGACGATAACAGACTTTGAGCTACTTCGGGTACAGACGGGCTCGGACGGATACAGGCAGGGCGAGTATTTTCGGGTATTATTTACACCCGTGCATCTTACTAGAATATATTTGAATCGGCTACAACAGTCAACAACTTAGGAGATTCAGTGGTGTCATTCATTAGGATTCTTTCTTTGGTGGGTGAGAGTTGTTGATTTCACAATGAATTAGTTATCTTTTCTTTTTTCCGGAATTTTAAGAAGATGTCACACTTCGTTTGCGATTGCCATTATTTATTGAAATGGTTCGTTCCTAGTCTCTTTCATGAACACGGATTTATCGATCTTAACACTTTTTCTGGGGATGGGGAGGGGGAATTTAAGAAGAGATGACACACTTCGTTTTTTTTCGATACAAGAAAGTACTATCATTTTTTTCAAAATTTATTAAATGTCATTGTAATTAGCTTATCCATCTGGACCCACATGTATGGTCATTTTCGTTGACTTGGTCAAGAAATCCATCACACTTTACATATTTACCCTTGCGAATCCTACAATCCTTCTTATCATTCACAATCGCTCACGAGAAAAGAAGAAAAAAAACGCATGCCTCTACCTCTCTTCAGTTGCTGCTCATATAGGTTTCAAAGATATTACAAAGCTTCAATTGCATAGTCATCATCATAAACTTGTTCAACCTTATATTCTTCATAAAATTCATGATCCTAGACTCGTTTTCATTAGACTATGGTTCCCGTCTATCACGAGAAGTAAAAACATATAAGAAAGTCAAATTTCATCCCCAATTTCTAATCAACAACATTTTTTTTGGAAGGAAAAAAGAGGATATACCTCTTTAGATTATATTAATTAATTGGAAACCATGAACAGGCTAATTCAAGTACATCGAACGATTACAACAAAAAAGTACAAAAGCAAAATACTACAACAACATAAGAATTGTAATATAACAAAAGTACATAATTTTTGGTCATAGAAGTAATCGATGTGATCAGAGGGATGATGTTTTGATTCTACATCCACCATTTGGCAAATTCTTCTTCTTCATTAAGAGAAAATCCTTTGTAAAAAGGATAATTTGCACTAAACATCATTATTGTAACCAATTCCATTAGCCATTGATCTTGTTTGATTGAATCTTGATCATCGTCACACCGAAATTGATTACCTTCGAAGGTATACTTGAATATATCATCAGGTTCCAATTGAAATGCCCGAAGGCTATAGAAAATCGCACTAATGGTGAATACTGCATGACATAAAACAGCCATGAGATATCAACAGTAAAACTAGAAAATAAAACAAACCCTAAAATCTAGAATCACAAATAATGTGATTTTTTTATTGAAAACATTAAAAACTAATTACACAAAACCATATTTCAAATTTTCAAAACCATATTTCAAATTTTCAATTCAATTAACTGCTTAAATATTAAGGATGTTAAACTTTTGATATTTTGATGATACTTTGGAGATGTGAGAGCATATAGTTAGAACTGCTCACACAGAGCTCCTAGTATAATAGTATTTGGAGCAAGGTTTAAGCTCTAGGAAACTCTTTTTCTATTAGATGATTTTGCTCAAGATTACAATGCATACAGGACTGCCTATTTGTAGGATATAATTACCGACCATACAATTCTCTAGTTTTCTTTAGAGTTCTCTTTTCTCAGTCAGTCATTACAACCGACTTTGACTAACACTACAACTCTAGAGTACTCTCGATACATCATATTTATCCATTTCTTTTTGTATACATATTTCTCTGGATTAGCTCACTCCAGTCAACTATATACTATTCCAAAGTCCATTCACACTTAACAAAAACTAAACTAGATTACAAATTAATTTCCAACAAAGGAAAAAAGAAAATCTCAATTGTTGTGATTGTTCATATTTATTGTTTGATGAGTGTTTCATCAAATTCGTAATTGTTTGCTTAAAATTCCCCCGATATGAGATGATGGGTTTGTGTTAATTTAATATATGCATGTTTCTTTGAAGTTGAATTGATAAATTGGGTTTCTCAATATTGATTTAGGGTCTTAAGGAATTTGACAGTGGTCTCACCTGATGTAGGAAAAGTTGTTAGATCACGCTTTTTCCAAGAAGTTATCAGATGCGCTATCACCATTGTTGATAAAAGGTTCAATTTTAGGTTGTTGGTAATGTGTACTAAACTTTAGTTTCCTTTTTTCACGATTTCTTACCTTCAACTCAACTTACCTTCGCTGAATCCATTTATACATGGCACTATGGCAGTGATACTAGTGCATTAGACTTTTTGAAGTTGACATTTTAAGCATCTTCCTCAAATGTTATCTTGCAGGTGATGAATGTGATCGGAGATGTTAGAGGCAAAGTTGCAATGATGGTGGATGACATGATAGATACTACCGGCAAGGTAAGTCTCAACCTTTGAAAAAACTAACTAGAAAGGAATGTCCTCACTATACAAAATGATATTTTTGGTATTCCATGTTATGATAATAGACAACCATCCATAGATCACTTTGTGTAATGTGTGTTGGATATTTTCAATATTGTTTGCCACTATCCGGGGTTTGAATTTTGAAAACCTATTTCGGTTTCCAGAAATTTCTATCGACACGTCTCTTTCCATTGGGTTTTCTACTCAAGAGAAACCATTAATGGATTCCCGTTGAAAGAGTTTGTTGGAGACGAAAAGCCATCTCCAAAAAGGCATGAATTCCTCTTTAAATAGCGAAGGCTTTGTCCTATCTCAATTATCAAAAACTCTTTCTCTCTAAGAATCTTCAGAATCAATTACATTGTGTGTTTTTGGTTGGGTTAAGGGAGTACAACCTTTGAATCCAATAATGTTATTGGGACTTCATTGTATCTTGAAAGAAATATATCGCTGACCGATTGTACCCGCCAATATCTTGGGAAGGGTCAAAATAATTGGTGAAAATAATCGCAAGGCCTTGTAGCTCCAATGATACAACATTCTTTTCGTTCTTTCTTTACATCTCTATTACCCTGAATTTTCCAACAATGCGCGAGTTCATTGTTTTCCACATTTGATACATATGTTTCTTTAGTTCCACTGAAACTTTGGTGAATGCTTTAATTCCACCAAAACTTTGATGATTATCTTTGTATTCGTTTTTGTTTTATATGTCATCATTGGTATCTTGGTGTATTTACAAAGTTTCCCGATTATTCTTGTGGAACCATATCAATACTTTTGTATTTGTTTTTTTCCTTCTTAAAACTAATTGAGTTTTTAAGTCCTTTTTTTTGTCGTTGCAATTACACAGTCCATTCAGCAACGTATACTGACTTCATCTGACTTCAGATTTGATATCTGCTCAATTGTGATTCAGGTACTGGCTTAAAAGGTGCATCTTTGTTACGTGGAAACAGCAGTATTTGACACCCCTTCAACACCAGAAAAACGCTTGGAAGGTGTTCGACAAAATTCCCAACTCAAAACTGACTCACCACCACAAATCCCAACAAGACTATTCAGGGGTTTTATCATCTTTTACTAGAGTACAATAACTGACATGTATGTATTAACCGCCGTTAGCCGTTTTAAAGAAAAATACTTGACGAAAAAGTCAAACAAATAGAACCTTATTAATTATGGAAAAAAAACATCGACACTTCGTTAAATATGAAATTGAAAGTGTGGTATTTTATTAAAATCCCATTTTTTTTTCATGGAAAGGTTATGCCCACGTGCATAATTCTTGAAATTGAAGCATAATCTATGGGTATAGAGAAAATCATAGGGGTCTATCTTCCAAGTTCCAAGGACGGAGTTTAGTATCGTCCTTTCAACGAGTCATTGGGGTTTTATATCTCTAACTCTCGGGTTGAATGGGTAATGGACTAGTCAAGCAACTTGGCACCTTAGTTTAGATCTAACTCAAATATTAGATTGTTTGTATTTTCATTTTTCCAAGCGTGGAAATAATATCCGAAAAAGTACAAATACAATGAAAACCAAGGAATGAAGAATGAACAAAAGCAAGAGAGGAAACATGATTACATTTATCTTTCTTATTTTGGTATAAGTATTTTTTCCGTGTAAAAATAACAGAATAAAAAACAATGAAATTAGCGAAGTGAGTGTCATATTTGAAGTGCGTAGTTCGAGTCATGTGTTCGTAACCGAGCAATAGATGGGATTGATTGAACACGAATCTATTCGCTCCCAATCCAGCATATAATGAAATAAAAATTGGCATATGTGCTTTATCCAACATCCAATAAATGCCTCTAAAACCAATAAATCTATTTCAAATAATTCAAAACATGGAAGTTGAATTGAGAAACAAACCCTTGAAATAGTAATTTACTGCTACATGTTTTAGTGAACAAAAAATCCATATAAACTACATTCATACTCAAACGAACCCAAGTACATATATATTTAACTGTCTAAACAGAAACAAGGTAACTTAAATCCCCTTAGGTATAGGCGTCGAATGGTTTTCTATGTCTACAACCATATCAATCGTTGGATTTTTAAGAATGCACCCACATACCCTAACTTTGTCAAACCAAGTAAAATTGAATGGAGTCGGATGTATATTTTACTAAGATAAGTTTTTTTACAACTGAGTAAAATTTAGCTATAATGAATTTTTATTTCCTAAAATAAAATAAGTCACAAGCCCTCATGTAATAGCATTTCTTATTATAGAAGACAAACATTTAAAATGGTCGGAATTTATTCCGGATTATGCCATCTTTCTCTCTACTTTCATACAATAATTGGGTACCTTTGTGGTATTTTTCTCTTTCTCTTCGCGAATTACATGTAATTGGTATTTTTATTTGTATTTGGGTTTTAAGTTTCTTATATTTTGATGTTCTTTTTCTTGTAAACAATCATGTAATCACCTTTTTGGATTGAATAAAATGTGGTTTGATTGTTCACGAAAGAAAGAAAACAAAATTACAACTACATGTTTTACTGAATAAAAAATCTATAAACTACATTCATACTCAAACGAACCCAAATACATAAACGTTTAACGTTTAACGGTCTAAACTGAAACAAGGTGACTTAAATCCCGTTGGGTCTAGGTATCGAATGATTTTCTATGTCAACAACCATATCAATAGTTGGATTTTTAAGAATGCACCCACATACCCTAACTATGCACAGATCAGGAGTCCAACCAAGTAGAATTGGATGGAGTTGGATGAATATTTTACTTAGATAATTTTTTTTACAACCAAGTAAAATCTAACTATGATGAATTTTATATTTGCTAAAATAAAATAAGTCACAAGCCCTCATGTAATAGCTTAAAAATAAAGAAGAGGTTGGGCTTATTAAATCTCACGTTACAAAACAAGTTGGGCTTGTATAGGACAGAGTCCAAGTCCAAACTAACCGAGGTCAGACCTCACGCGGAGTAGTATTTATTAAGAGGCGCGTGGACTAACTTTATTTCTTAAACCCTTGAATCATCTTCTCCCACGGCCGAGCCGCGAAAAGTAAAACCCTAGAAGAAGAAGAAGAAAACTAATGGTATCTGCTGATCATCTCTCTTCTCTTCCATCCTTTCTTATTATTCTTGTTGTTTGATTATGATTCTAATTATTATTTTCTTGATTCTCATAGACTATGGAAGAAGCAGTAAATCCAAAGGCATACCCGTTAGCTGATTCTCAGCTAGCTATGACAATCCATGATTTGGTTCAACAAGCTGCTAATTACAAACAGCTCAAGAAAGGTGCCAATGAAGGTATTTACCCTCTCTTTCTCTAGATTTCACATCCCCCCTTTTCTTTTTTCTTTTAATTGATTGAATTTCTAATTTATTTATGCGTTTTTCTTTTAGCTACAAAGACTTTAAATCGGGGTATCTCCGAGTTTGTAGTTATGGCAGCTGATGCTCAACCACTTGAAATCCTTCTTCATATTCCACTACTTGCCGAAGACAAGGTAATCTGATTTCCCTCCTACCCTACTGATTTCCTTACTAATAGATTATAATACTGCTTGTATGTATCTCTAAAATTGAGTCAATAGCTACAGAATGGATAATGATGGTATATGTGAGCTTCCGTCGTGTTCCACAATTAGGGATTCCGTGCATGAGACTTTTGGGTAGAATCTTGTTTTCCGATAAAGAAATTCTCTTTCTGTTTCAATGGTTGTTTTGGTAAATCTTCTATTATTATTATGTGAGTGTGGATAGATTTCTATTATGTGAGTGACTCACAAATAAATATGGATGGAAGAAACGTGATCAGAGTAAGAGCAGTAAGAACAAGCTCTTCAGCTTTTATGTCGTACTATAATAGAAATCTATCCATCAACCTGAGATATCAAAAGAACCATTGAAATCAAGAGAGAATTTCTTTTTCGGCGGTGAATCAACATCTTGATGAAAAGACAATACTTTATTCATAAATCTCATGAATGCACCTTGGTTTTCTGAGATAATTTTAATGTATGAGCTGGTAATATAGATTATGTATAACTCTTTAACTGAAAAGACTGATTAAAAAGACATCAATAATAGATGTACATAGCAGTGGCTTGGTGACAATGTGTTTGGCCAGTATGTGTATGGCTAAGCAGTAGCAGGATAACATTGGTATTGTGTGAGGATAATATGATGCAATAAGTTCATAATCGAGTGGCATTGTGTTGATGTATATATTGCGGTTGAGTAATGAATACTGTCTTTTTTTTTTTTTTTTTTGGGAAAGAATGTATGAGCTGGTTATGTAGATTATTGATAGATAGTTCTTTAACTGAAAACTGATTGAGTCGGTGACAATGTATTTAGCCCGTATGTGTATGGCTAACTCGTATATCATTGGTGCAGTATAAGGATAATATTATGCAATAAGTTCATAATCGTTTGGCATTGTGTTGAAACTCTTATTGTTGTTCAGTAATGAATAATAGTTCTTTGTGTGGAACCAATTTAACTTTATTTCTCCCTTCATTTGTTACAGAATGTTCCTTATGTGTTTGTTCCTTCAAAAGAAGCCCTTGGTCGTGCATGTGGAGTCACAAAGGCCGTGATTGCATGTTCGGTGACGACCAATGAGGGGAGTCAGTTGAAATCTCAAATTACACAACTAAAGGTACCTCAATGTCACACAGCTTACACAGCTTGTACCACATTTTTCAGAACCTGCTTAGAATGTGAATCCTAATACACTTAAATTTGAAATGCAGGATGCTATTGAAAAACTGTTGATATAAATATTCATTGGGGGAAGTTTTCAGCGTGATGGGTCTCTTGGATATTTGAACTTAATTCTCTCGAGGCTTTGACTGATGAACCTTGTTGCTATGGAGGTTCTTTTTTTTACTTTCCCTGCTAGTTATTATAACAGATAGTCAATCCTTTTGTGGATATTAGAATGTAATGACCTTCAAGATCTTTTTTTATTTAAGGATGGTTGATTGAAACTATTATTTAGTGTTGGTTTGCGTCGTTATTTTTGAAGTGATCTGCTGTCTTGTTGAATGTTATTTGAAATATAGCACAGAGGAGTAATGCACTTCGGGAGTGAAATTAGAACCTTATTACTTAAATATTTCCCCACCTGTCTTCTGCCATGTTGAGCTCTTATCATTGGTCAGGATTTAGGAGCACTAGTGATGTTTTATAACTATCCGTGTGCAAGATTGGTCTTGTAATCATTCCATGGAAGTTTCCCTGCATGTTTTGTAACTATCCGTGTGCAAGTTTGCCTTAGCTTCCCCAGCCTCTAGCTTCACCCATATCCCCAGCCCCTTCCATTTTGAAACCCTGTAACTACTCTTTTTTTAACTCTTTGTTCCTATTTTCGAAAAGCTTATTTTTTCGTAATTTAAAACCGTCCAGTATTTTTCTTGTTGTGATTCTGAACGGAAGTCACCTACCTACTACCATCGGAACAAAGAGATACCCTTCAGCTCCCTGTTTTAGTTAGTCTTGTTATAAATTTTTATTGTGGATAATCGTGCAACCAAATACGTATTTGTTGTTTCTTATTCATGGACTCACCAAAGGGTGGTGCCTGGGCATCTTTGTTGTCCCACCTCTGGTGAACACCCACAGCAATTTCTGCTGACAGTCTGGTTGGTTGTGAAATTGAAACATAGGACCTTCGGGTCTGTTAATTATAGTAAAATGTACAAGTATTCTGCTGACAATCTCTTTGTTGGCGAAATGACTACTTAGTACATGCCTGTCTGTCAGATAATAGTTAACTAAAACTTTAGGCAGTAGTATGTTTTTTATTCCTGCGGCAAACGCATGTTCGCTGTTTGGCTCTGTGAATCTTCCATTTGAAAAATATCATGGTTCATTAAAAACCAATGCCACAGATAAAGGTACTGGATGCATGTATATCCAGTCAGCTCAGTCAGTTGAACAGAATTAGTATGAGTAGGCTTCGTACTATGGGTGTGTGGCGCACCAGTTCCTGCACATGGACAGAATGGAATGGTAATAAACAAAATACAAGATCCAGCTAGCTCTGTTAGTATTAGTAGTCTTCGTACTATAGCAGAAATTAAATCTCAGGCTTGTTATTCACCCTGACACCAAAATTATGGTTACCCATCATATCCCCTTCAGCGAGGAGAAGATCATTCATAGAGATATCTTTTGAGACTTTGTAATCCTTGTCCCCCCCGCCTAAACATCACAGACACAGAATTGATTTTTGTTATCATTGTTACTGAATATTACTTACTCATCACCCTTCATAGAGCAGAAGTTCATTCATAGAGATATCTTTTCAGGCTTTGTTACCCTTGTCCCCTCGCACCAACATCACAGACACATAAAATTGATTTTTGTTCATCATTGTTACTGAATGTTTGATCTGTTGACTCTAGAACTATGACCATATCCACCTGTTTCACGACGCCAGGAGACAGGCAAATCGTTCCTGAGATTCAGTTTTCAAAGTTGTTTTTTTTCTTCTTAAGTTGTTGTTGCATTGTGGTGTGGTGGCATATCATCTAAAAATCAAACAGGTCTAGTTATATTCCTGTGACTAAGTAACTAGTGCTCTGCTGAAATATTCTTCTTAACCAGAGGCTCCCTGTAAACTGCACGAATTCAATTAAACACTAAACTATATGAAGATTAAATTACGAGAGCAAAAGTTTTAACAGTCTGTATCTCTGCATTGACTTATTGATAACCATAACTCTTTCTTGATTTTGGTGTCTAGCTGTTGCCGTTGTTGTTGAATTTAAGCTTCTGTGTGCATTAATGAGTGAAATGAATAAATATAACACGTACACGTCCACCTAATTCAACTACATTAATAAAACACACAGATTTGTTCCCTGTAACGGGGAAAGCCTCACTGGAAGTCTGTTTTTCTAGGTTTAAGTTAATGTTTTCACGTGTAATCCTTTGTTTTCCCACTAATCATTCAATGAACAACCACTAATTAATTCGATTAAGAATTCGGTTGCTGAGATCCAGAAAATGCGAAGCTTCCAGTGAACCACGACGTAACTGAGCGTGGGGGGGAAGAATGAGCTGTTAATTCCTATCCCTCTTCGACTTCGATTCAACTATTATATAAACAGGAGTATGTCTCCTCAGTTCTTCAAAGACATTCATCACATAGCATCAGCTTATTTCAGTCTCAAACTCCAAGCTCAGTAGAAATACAAAAATCAGAGTTCTATAATTTCAACAATGGCGAAGGGATTTCTTCTTGTTTGTATGAGCTTCTTCTTCTTGGCACCAAATGTTTTTATGATTTTAGCCATGGCCAGTGAAAAGGCTACAACAAGCTTACCTGCTCATAATCAAAATGAAGACCATGGCAGCATTACCGGAGCAGCAGCACCGGTGCCACTTCCACGAAAAGCGGGAGGCAACCATCACCGGTCTAGTTCCAAATCAGCCGGTTTCTCTGGCTCCCCAGCGTCTAATCCTATCATCACAACAAAAAATAATAACAACCAGAAAGACCTAAAAAGCTCCAGCGCCGCATCCATTTTCCCGGAACATGGCAAATCTGATTCTGTTGCAATTGCACCATCTACTGCTACCGGTGAACACCACAGTGTAATTACTGATGCGGTTGAAGAAGCACATCCTCATGGAGAAACCACTCCTGATGAAAACCATGGGAGTGAAGCTGCCGCTGCTCCTCAGCATGGGACTATTGAAGGACATAATGAAGAAGAGCACCATGAAGCTGCTGAATCACCATTGAGCAGCAGAAAGTTAGCGAATCATCGTCATCATCATTATCATCCAAGCGAGAAATCAGTTGCCGGAGGTGGAGTCATATTGGGGGGACTGGCGACGACTTTTCTCGTATCAATTGCGTGTTACATTAGAGCAACTAGGAGGAACAAGAAAAACAACAAAATTAACAATATCAGTGACAGAGAAAAAGATCCTCAGGAAACCACATCACCTTGAATCAACACACTAAATTCGCTGCTTTCGAACCGTTGATGCTACCCCGTTTCATAGGGTGCCTTCACAAACCTCTGTGAAACGCCGACGAGAAAAGGCCGGAGAGGACTAAATAAATAACAAATAAAGGACGAGTCGACGGACTATATTTTGTTCTTGGAGTAGTTATTAGCATCTTTTAATCGGTACACTTGTAAAGATAAACATGTTTCGATAAATTAATAATCTTAAACATCTTTTATTCATTCATGAACCTAATTCACAATATTCCTTAGCAAACGAGAGTGATCGATCCATAACATTATACAAAATCCTTTTATTAACTTGTTGCATCGCCCCTAAAGCAAATAGCGTATAAGTATTCTCTCGCTAAATGCCTAGACAAACGATGTCATTAAATACTATGAAATTAGATTTGTAATCTGAAATAACATAGTTGGCCTGTTGAAAATGAAGTGTTATGGAAGGATAGTTGGTAATATTGAATTTTCCCCGTAAGCGGAAACAAACATCAAAATATTCATGGCGACCAACATATTCAACTACGAGATTGTTAAAATGTGCCTTTACCAAGTCTGCAACTCTATCAAAATGATCTTTAAACATCATGGATATTGGAGCACCAGAATCTACAAGGGTATCTCCTTTTCCTTGACTGTTAAGTTCAAAAGTACCTCTAGGAAATCCCACTCTTTTATTACCTACACAAGTTCAAAAGTACCTCTAGGAAATCCCACTCTTTTATTACCTACAATGATTTCTAGGTTTAAGTAATATAACGACGTTTGAAACTTAGGCACAACAAAGGGAGTTGTGTGTACTATTTGACCTACGCCTCCGATTGTTGCATCTGTACCAAACCTTAGATATGTATCCGATCCCTCAATATTCGGGTTAAACGTCTCGAAGTAGTAAGAAAATTTACCTTGTCCCGCAGCACCTAATTGATTTATGAAAGACCATTCTCCTGATCCTAAACCAAGTATTCCAACAATAAGATCAGGTTTTCCATATAAATGATTATTACCGATAGTACTGAAATTCTTTTGGAGAAATCCGCAACCCATATGCAATTCAATACTTTCAAGTCACCAGTACTAGAGCCTAGAGTGAATTTTTCTTCAGCAACAACACCAGACGTGACCGCACCAGCCGCATATCGTGTTACGTAAGTACATTGGCCATCGACATTGCACTTATATCCCTTGCAAAGAGGATGCATATTACAAGGAACCGGACGATATGTAGTTGACGAACTCCAAGGATAAAGTGGCATATCTTGAGCGAAAACTTCAGTGGCATCTTCGCACTGAAGCCATGTCTGATCACTACCTGTATCAACCATTAAATAGTAATTCATGAATGGTTGTCGTCTACGAGGAAACGTACCTAAACCAACCTTTGGAACCTAATACATTCTAGGTTCGTAAACTACCGGCAAACGTGCAGCTTCAGGATTCACAGAGTGTGTTGCATTGCTCTGGAGTAATATTTGTGATTGGATGTAGCGTGCTTGAGATTTAGATTGTTCAAAGAGTCTTTGAAGCCTTTCTTCTTCTCTGTGAATCATCTTCAAACTAAACCCTTTCTTTAGATTAACCGCAATGACTGAGTTTACTATTAGTGATGCATGAATAATTGTTAGAAGCAGGATGAAAAGAGTTCTCCCCATTTCTTTTTAGCTAAAATGACTTAGATGGACACAAACTGCCTCCGATTTGAAACTTGAATTTATAATACTGTATTGAGGAAATTTGTACTTTAAAAATAACTAGAGATCAATCAAAACTTAGGTTATCAACATTCCTTAAGAAAGCATATTAATCCAAGATTTACTTTTACTAATTTGTCATTAATTACAAAATCTTAGTATTCAATTCATATTTTTCTCAAGTCTTACTAGTATTTATTTACGAAATCTTAGTATTTAGTTACATAATCTTAGGTTTAGTTTTGGATTGTCGTGGGTTCTGTGGAAGTGTCTCTCAGTTTCAGCTAAAAGCCAGGGTTCTGAAATAAAACAATTTCCTGAGTACGTACCGAAGGCTAAAAACTAAAAAGCCTATCGATTATATGACTCGTGGCTAATCACCAAGATGAGAATCAAATGCGGCTAAAAGTCGATCGATTGTAAGACTTTTAGATGATTACCAAGATGAGAAACGTAGGCTGAGAGTCTCTTGACATTTCTCCATACATTCAATTGATGCTAATTAATCTACTGCAAAAAATGGAGTTAGCCTGCTGCTAACTCTAGCCAGGGTTATTGAGCTTCAAAGTCTGTAAAATTCAGTGAATAAATAAAGCAAACGAGATAATTTTATTTTGGGATGTCAACAACATTTCATTTCATTTTATTCATAGATCTAAGATCACTTACATATAATATAAATGGTCCATTCTTTTGTAAGAGAAAAATCAAGCATTAGCTCTGGGTGTACGAGTATAAGTTATAACATTGACACCGTATATTTTAACCCAAGTATTACTCTTTTCGTCCAAATGATAAGAACCATCGTCTCGCAATTCAATGATACACTTGTCTGCACATGCATCGTGATCTACATCGGAATCGTAGATCCGTATTACCGAAAACTGATGGTGAGTAACATCATAGAAAGCACTGCAACTTGCAGGGTGAGACTGGATGCCATCCATAGGTACAACGAAGTTTATCTCATTTTCAGCTCCATACTTGACATAATGAAATTTATAGTAGACAGGATGAATCATTCCAACAATTGGACTTTCTGTTTTGTTAGTGAATGCATTTCGCACTGTGATTGTATCACAGAGACACAACTCGAATGAAAATGCAAATATCGTTGCGAGCACCACCGCAATGCTAATGACAGACCGAAGAACGCTCGACATTTTAGCACTACTGCACCAAGTTCTCAAACTATGTTTTCGTGTCTTCATGTATCTTTAAACCTCCACATGTTTATATAGAGGAAGAAACGGACCTCTCCATAGAAACGAGATGAAGTAATAATTGTAGTAGTAGTAGTAATTGAAGCAGCAATCTAGACCTCACAATCAAATTTGTCATCAAATTTTTTACACATGATATGTTTTTATGTTCAATGGTCGACCCAATTTACAGTAATATCATTCTCAACAACACAAAAAGATCTTTTACAGAGAAAACAAATTGCACCCTGTTGGTCAATATTGACCTGAGTCTTCTATCTTTGACCGATTTTTGCTCTTCATATTTTCATTTCAAATGTCAAAATAAAAAAACACATGGAACACTATTTTTACTCTCTAGTCCAAAAACTTCGTGAAGATTATAAAGTGTATTTTCTAAATACCTAAAATACCCTTCCAGGTCTAATTAGTATCAACACATGTAAATGTTACTAATAATATGTTACTACATACTAGTAATATCAATACGGCGATACTACATATTAATATGTACTATACTAGTAGTAACAAAAATATCTTACTAATTTGTTACTAGTAAATTAGGTAACTACTTTACTGTACTATTAGTATATACTAGTATACTAGTAGTAACTAGTACTAGTAATATACTATATACTAGTAACTAGTACTAGTAGTAAATATCTTACTAATTTGTTACTAGTAAATTAGGTAACTACTTTACTATACTAATAGTATATACTAGCATACTAGTAATAACTAGTACTAGTAGTATACTATATACTAGTAGTAACTAGTACTAGTAGTAAAATGTAGTATCAATACATAACAATTTTTGATATGTAGTATCAATACATAACATACTACATATCAATATAACATACTACATATCAATGTGTAGTATCAATATTTAATATACTACATATCAAACATACTACATATCAATATATACTACATATCAAACATACTACATATTGATATGTAGTATCAATATATAACATACTACATATCAATATATACTACATATCAAACATACTACATATTGATATGTAGTATCAATATATAACATACTACATATCAATATGTAGTATCAATACATAACATAACAGTATTGAACATAACATATTGATACTACATATTAATATGTAGTACCAATATATAACATATTAATATGTAGTATCAATATAACATATTACTACTAGTACTAGTTACTAGTAGTATACTACTCCCTCCATTCCACTTTAGATGATGTTTTAGGGTTTTTTGTATGTTCCAAAATAGATGAGAGTTTAGCTATTTTCTCTAAATTCTCACTGATTTACCCCTGCTTTGGGATCACAACATAACATTCACTGTCTTTGTTATCAGTGAGAGATAATTAATCTAATTTAAGATTTTAAATTTATTCTCTATTATCTTAGGATATTTGGTCATCCCAAGTGAAATTAAATGGGGATTCATAATTTATACTAGAATTCATAAACAAAAAACTAGGAGATATAAATTTTTAGGAAGATATTAATATGGACATATTTGGAAAAAAATTACTCTTTTGATGTTTTTTAATCTGCGTGAAAAACTCTATAACATCATCTAAATTGGAACGGAGGGAGTACATATTACTACTAGTATACTAGTTACTACATATTACTACTAGTATACTACATATTACTACTAGTGTACTAGTTACTACTATACTACTAGTACACTACATATTACTACTAGTATACTAGTTACTATTATACTAGTAGTAACTATATTATTAGTATACTAGTTACTACATATTATTACTAGTATACTAGTTACTACATATTACTACTAGTTATTACATAATACATATGTAGTAACATATATATGTATTAATATACATAATATTATATGTTAGGGTTAGTAGAGTAATTTTATTTTTTTCAAAACTTTTTTGGACTAGCGGGTAAATATGTTTTTGATGAGTGCTAAAAAGTGCATATTTCTATATATTTTTCTTGGCATTTAACTCATCTTTTGTGCATTAATTCTACATTTTATCCCATATTCTGTATTTTCATTGTTTTCAAGAATAAATATTTTTCTTACTTAATTTTGCATTTTTAGGTAATAAATAAAGTCTGGATAACTTGCGGAGCGGAAAAGAGCTGAAGAGTGGTGAAAAGCCGGGAGGAATTACACAAGGAAGCCGCGAAGAATGTTGTGCACAAGACCAAAAGGCTAGAAATGGGCTTGAAGAGGAAGAATTGTTCTTAAAGAAGATATGGGCTCGACATACCCAAGGCCCAAAACCCTCACCCAAATCCATTTCTTATATCCATACCCGTTTCCCTTTCTAGCCGTTAGATTGGATCATCTCAGCATCCTACGGTCGCAGCATCGCCAGTACATCGAAGTCTGAAGCTCCTGTCTAACACTACAGCACCTAACTCCATTTCGAGCCATCAATTTCGTTGTACTTCCGCATCTAACGGTCGCTCCTCGCTTCCTTCCATCTCGCCGTTGGATCAATTCATCATCTTCATATCCAACGCTCTCGCTTCGCAAATCATCGAACTTGATGAAACCGCCACACACTGGAGCACCAAACCCTATACCAGCTACCCAAACGCACCCTTCTCCCAAAACATCGATTTCACCTTCTCCTTCACAGGTTATGCATCAGAACCACCTCCACCACCTCTCCCTGCCACCTTCTGCCACCACCATACCATCACCATCACCACCCCATTCACTCGACAGCAACAAAGCCCGAAATCCCTATCCCCATAACCTAGTTGTTTTGCCATCTCTCACCTTTCCTCACTAAAACCTAGGTGAGGGCAGATAAAACACCTCGAGTTAGGGCATCAGTAGAGTTGTTGGAGCAGGAGGAAGAACAAGTACAGAGGAGTTATGGGTCGACAACAATTTCAGAGAATTAGGTGAGATTTCTCCAATTTCTAAAAGCCCTAATTTCTCAAATTTGGGGATTTTGATTGTAAACCCTAATTGGGTATTGGGTATAAATATGGGTGTGGGATTAGTGTTAAAGATAGGCTGGGTTAGCCAGTTTCACTCTTGTAGAGAACTGGGCTAGCCAGTTTCTCATATGTTTGCCCTGTTTTGTTTGAACTTCAATTCATATGTTGTTTTGTCTTAATTTCAGTTTTATCATGTGTTAGTTTCAATTGCTAGGGTCTTAAGGAAGCCTTAACTTGCTATCCTGTGTGATGTGAATATGCATTCTTGAATGTTAAAAATGTTTAGGAGATAATCACTTTGGCATGTCTGCAAATTGCTCTCACAGTGGATGCCATGTATCCACTGTAGTTAGAATATCTCTATGTGGACATAGCCACCAATCATGCTAAACCAGACCATGTTGAGCCTTAGACTAGTTATACTTAGCCAGATAACTAGTGTTATGGAGCAATGTCTTATTGGGGATGATTTCTCTAGTGGAGAAACTTCTTAGACATAGGGCAGACCACATCTTAACCCATGTCATCACAAGAACAAGAATGTAGTCGTTGAATACATGGTGTAGGTTAGTGGTGGAATTAGTGATCCTAGCTCCCTTCATCTGCTTTGTTTGCTTTCACCACTGCTCACCCACTGCCTAAGACCTTTGGTCACTGTCACTGTTTTTGTTACATTGCCTTGTTTCTTTCTGCTTTGCTCACTCATCATCTTCACTGCCCTGTTCACTGCCTCTTGGCTTTGCTTTTCTCTTTACTGCCTTCTCATTGTTCTCACTGCACTGTCACTGCCATTTAGCTTAGGAATCTTCATGAACACACCCAAGTCCCTGTGGATCGAACCGTACTTGTGCACTCACTACATCGAAACCGTGCACTTGCGGTATCACTGTAGGCCTTAACTTTCTCCATTTTTTATACACTGTCCCCGGCCTACCAGTTTTCCCGCTGGACTAGCCATTAATCCGGGTCGGGTTTACTGGACTAAACAAGAAAGTTCTCGTAAGAATAAGAATCGGTCCAAGCGGATCCGAGAACACCCGAATTACTATTAACGTAACCTACAGGAAAATGGAACGTCAATTCAACTTCATTCTCGGTGTATGCACCTTGAAATGGCCACTGTTCATAAAAGAAAACTGCTTTTGGTATTTCTGATGTTTTGTTGGTTAACGCATTTTGCACAGAAATGTAATCGCAGACACACAATTCAAACGCAAATGAAAACATTACCACAATGATAACCGCAAGTTGAGCACAGGCGGCCGCCATTTCTGGCTTAAGCCTCAAAGTGATTCGTAACTTTTTATTTATTCGTACAATGGAACGTGTTTTCCTGCTTTGATACCAATTGAAAAAGCGGGGGTCTAACAACACCACCTAATATTTCGCTTAGCAATCTGTATGGACTAACTCCGAAATACTTTGCTAGAGAATCAACTAGACAGTCAGACTCAATCTAGATAAAAGTATCTCTCAAGGAGTTAATATCTCTCTCTTGTTTTTGATATTACTCAAGCTAATAGAAATCAGCGAGTCCTAATCAAACACAAGGAATACTTGGACGGTACCAAAGACCAATGTCCAAGGATCAATCAATATCAATCAACAACCAAAGGTCGGATTTCCAATTGATGATCACGAACGCACAACCTGTATTATTTCAATTATATAAAATATAATGCGGAAAAGAAATAACACAGACACCAGAAATTTTGTTAACGAGGAAACCGCAAATGCAGAAAAACCCCGGGACCTAGTCCAGATTCAATACACATTGTATTAAGCCGCTACAGACACTAGCCTACTCCAAGCTAACTTCGGACTGGACTATAGTTGAACTTCAATCAGTCTCCCACTGATCCAAGGTATAGTTATACTCCTACTCTTCTGATCCCAGCAGGATACTGCGCACTTGATTCCCTTAGATGATCTCACCCACAACCAAGAGTTTCTGCAACCCAAAATCGCAGACTTGATAATAAACAAATCTGTCTCACACAGAAAAACCTATCAAAGGATAAATCTGTCTCCCACAGATAAAGCCAAGGTTTTGTTCCGTCTTAAGATATGAAATCAAGGTGAACATGAACCAATTGATAATACAGTCTTATATTCCCGAAGAACAGCCTAGATTAATCAATCACCTCTCTACAATCCTTCCTGACTATACAGGCGGTTTATCGAGGAATCACAAACAGTGAGACGAAGATGTTTGTGACTTCTTTATCTTGCCTATCGGAGAACTCTCACGATCTCAAGCCAATCAATCAATTGTACTCATACGATAGAAGATGCAAGATCAGATCACACAACTACGATAAAATTAGTATTAGTCTGGCTTCACAATCTGATGTGATCTCAATAATGTTGTAGTAAAAAGTTCGTTGAGGCTTGTGAAAGCAAAAGATTCTAGACTTAATAAAACTTAAAAATAGAGAAAACTTAATACAAGATTCATTTCAAGATATTAAAGACAACCAAGACACTGATTCCACTATTACACATGAATAAATTATGGTAAACAACTCAACACTCTAATTATATTTTAAGTCCCTTATTTCTTAATTCACATATAATCAGGCATATTCTCAAATATTAATTGTATCCCTTATGCATAGATTATCTAAACAAAGTATAACCTATCAAATTGAATCACAACTAATGAAGAAAATAGTGCAAACAATTAAAAACTCTGCAAAAGCAGTGATTGAGTGAATTATAAATTATAAATTAGAGAAAATAAATAATTACCAATTATTCATGCGTAAATAGCTTCCTCATTGCCTTGATTGTGGGAGAATCAGCACATCATCATGTTGGAAACACACTCAAAATGATTTTTCATTGCTTACAAAGTGCTTACAAAATGATTATATAAGAAAATAGAGTTCTGCAACGGTTTATAGTTGTTACAGGGTGTATTGACTATTACAAAAATACTGTTACGGAAGGGAAGAATAGATAACAGCCAAAAACTGTGGTGTATGACTGTATTTTGTTATTCACCTTCTTTCTTCCCTGTTGATGAATCAACAATGGTTGCACTCTATTCTTTGCTCTATCTTACTCCCGATCACTACGTAACCCGTCTCTGAGTCCCCAGCACTCAATATATACAATCACAGCAGGGAGAATCTTCCCTAATAACTCCGAAAAATCCCCAAAATCGTCTCATGCAGGCAATAAAGTCTGAATATTTTCTTCCCTGATTTTTGTTTTTCTTCACACGTCTACAGCCACAAAACTCTCCTTGTTTATCTCTGACACGATCTAACTGGTGGCTGGATCCTTCTAAGCACACGCAAACAACAACAAAGCTTGGTAAAATCCGTGAAATACTTCTCTCGGATACGTGTTGCTCTGCTTACTTCTCTTAAAACTCCTTGATGAATGCATTTAGCTTCGGCTTTATGATTGCACCTAAATTAAGTTGGTATGTATTTTTTATTTTAGTCTATGAAACATCTCTTCTCGGAAATTTCATTAGGATCTCGTTCTTGTACCTTTGCCAATTTTATTGACAAAAAGGGGGAGAATTAATGTGTAGTTCTACTACATATACATATGGTTTTCGGATCATTGTGTAAGGGGGAGTGGTTTCCATGTGAGATGGAGTATTGATTAAGGGGAGTGATACATATCACCGTAGTATTATTGTTAAATTCGTGATGCAATTGGACTTTGATGTTACATAATAATACTATGTCACTGTATAATAATGATCGAGAATCTCGATTTCTCTCATTTTTATAGCTACGGATCTTCAACAACGGTGATGCTAAACTTACAACCTTTGGGATCATTAGAGTACTTGGAAGGACGAAGATTTCAGGTAATGTTGAAGATTAGACTATGGAATAGGAGCCACTAAAGTTTATCTTTTTTTATTCCATATGTATTAATAGTTTTGTCACTAAAATTGACAAAGGGGGAGATTGTTAGAGCATAGCTCGGTCGACCTCGCATGCGTTGCTATATCAAGCATGCTTATCAATGTTAGTGATCAAAACTATGAGTCTTGATTTCTAGCCTACATAGCTAAGTCTCGGACTAGGATAGAAAAGTGTAGTTGAGCTCAAGGACTTAATGACGATTCATCATACAACAACGAAGATCTACTCAAGGAACCGTGGAACTTCATCAACAAAAAGGTATGTGGAGACTTGAACTTATCCATCACTCAAAAGTCTATGTCTTCTATCTCATACTTCTTATGAGACAAAAGTCGTATGTTATATAGATTGGATCATACACATTTGATATTTCGAGCTGAGTGTATCTTGCCTATCTATATCTCGAAATCATGTGCTGGTAAAGCGTTTCTCTTTGATCAAGTTTATCTTCACCTAGTGACGAAAGTCATGAAAAGTTTCAATTACTTTGAGAATTGCTCTGACGTGAAACAGTCTGTGAATAACGGCTATATAACTTCCTCTGAGAATGTCTCAATGATTGGAATGAGAGTTTAGATTACATAACCATTTATTCCTTAATCAGAAGTTTTCGAACTTTGTTGATTGAGAGAAACCGGAGGAATTGGCTTTGCCAAGTCCGCGAACCCAGTCCGCGAACTGACGGAAGTTCTCGTGCCGAGAATTTCTGCTGGGATTTTCCAAAAACTCGTTTGCGTGTTAGTCCACGAACTGGCGGAAGTCTCTTTGCCGAGATTTTCTGCTGAGTTTGGAAAACTCTGCCGGTTGTCTTAAGTCCGCGAACTTGTTTGTGAGCTTAAGTGGTTATGATCTAAAGATGCGCTCTGAACATGAAACTTAAATTACTAAGGAATGTTTTATGCAAGTCGTGGCTATAAAGTTCATGAGCCGATTCAATCGAATCGAATCATTTTTGTTCCAATTGTGTCTTGTGTAGTTACATAAGATCTCGTAGCAATTGAAAAACTCTTTAACTAGTTCATTTAAGTCAATTGAACTAGTTATGGTGAAGAAGAACAAGGTTAATATGAAATGCTCATATGGTTAACCTTTTGCGTTACTATGTTGGACCAACATAGACGTACACGTTTGGGCATGGTTTTCACAAACTCAGTAAACGTCTACCCAAGTGTGTGTGACAAGCTAAGTTTTCGATCTAACGGTTGAGAAATATTAGCTTGCATCTAAATCAGGTTTTCATCTAACGATGAATATGGATTTCTTTGTAACTAAGGAAAAACCCTGATTTGAAGGCTATATAAAGGAGACATCTATCATTGTGCAAAACTAATACCCACACGTCTGTGTGATACTAGTGCGCTCGCTAGAGTCGATTCTCCTTTAACCTTTGGTTTTCTTCTCTAAAACCAGGTTAACGACTTAAAGACTTCATTGGGATTGTGAATCCTGACCGATACTACTTTTATCATAGTTGTGTGATCTGATCTTGCATCTTCTATCGTATGAGTACAATCTTATTGATTGGCTTGAGATCGTGAGAGTTCTCCGATAGGCAAGATAAAGAAGTCACAAACATATTTGTCTCACTGTTTGTGATTCCTCGACAAACCGCCTGTGTAGTCAGGAAGGATTGTAGAGAGGTGATTGATTAATCTAGGTTGTTCTTCGGGAATATAAGACTGGATTATCAATTGGTTCTTGTTCACCTTGATTTTCATATCTTAAGACGGAACAAAACCTAGGGTTTTTCTGTGGGAGACAGATTTATCCTTTGATAGACTTTTCTGTGTGAGACAGATTTGTGTATTATCAAGTATGGGATTTTGGGTTGCAGTAACTATTGGTTGTGGGTGAGATCAGCTAAGGGAATCAAGTGTGCAGTATCCTGTTGGGATCAGAGGCATAGGAGTACAACTGTACCTTGGATCGGTGGGAGACTGATTGGGGTTCAACTATAGTACAGTCTGAAGTTAGTTTGTAGTAGGCTAGTGTCTGTAGCGGCTTAATACAATGTGTATTCAATCTAGACTAGGTCCCGGGGTTTTTCTGCATTTGCAGTTTCCTCGTTAACGAAATTTCTGGTGTCTGTGTTATTTGTTTTCCACATTATATTTTATATAATTGAAATAATACAGGTCGTGTGTTCGTGATCATCAATTGGAAATCCAACCTTTGGTTGTTGATTGATATTGATTGATCCTTGGACATTGGTCTTTGGTACCGTCCAAGTATTCCTTGTGTTTGATTAGGACTCGCTGATTTCTATTAGCTAGAGTAATATCAAAAACAAGATAGAGATATTAACTCCTTGAGATACTTTTATCTAGATTGAGTCTGACTGTCTAGTTGATTCTCTAACAAAGTATTTCGGAGTTAGTCCATACAGATTGCTAAGAGAAATATAGGGTGGTGTTGTTAGACCCCCGCTTTTTCATTCTTCATGAAGATATGCTCCATTTCGAAAGGAGTGATTTGCTCGAGATCTGGATGTTTTTGAAACAAATACGGTGCTTCCGGTGGCCGGATAAAAACACCGATGAGATTGTTACTTGAGTAATCCATCAAACGATTGTTGTTATAGCAAAGAAGAGACGTTATATAACGCATATATGGACGCCAAAATAGCGCAGAAAAAGCCATGCCAAGAGGCAGGAGATAAACCAAACTAAGAACTAACCCTAATAACTTCTGCAACTTGACTAAATCTATGAAAAAACTACATAACAAGTAACAAATAAGGTAGATTAAAGCTATAAAACTAAGCAGAAAGCGTTAACGAAAGGATCGTTGCTCAGATCTGGTCCAGAATGGGCCAAATCTTAGCAAGAAAAGGAGGCGACTAAGGGGTGTTTTCTTAGATTCTAGAGGAGAGAGGGGGTTGTTGTTGCTTGAAATGCACACCTTTAGTTATTGGAAAACTAAAAATGGTGCCTTCACAAATAGTTAGACTGCCAATGGCTCTATTTCACCAAACTAGGTACAATATTTTTTACATGAAAATTTTCAAATTCTCAGTTTTCAAAAACGTACATCCAAACATTTTCGTTTTGGTACAACAACATAACTCAATGGTATCCCGCCAACTCTAATATAATAAGCAGTAAGCTAGGGGTTTAATCCCACCATAAAAGTTTGTATTCAAATTAATTACTATATGGAGAGGTTTGATGGGGTTGGATCTAGCATGAGGCCAATCCAACATGCTGGAGTTGGATCTGGGTCTGGCATATAAATATTATTAGCACAACTTATTTTCTAATTGTATTACTAAGGTCGGAACTTGAGTATCAATTACTAGTAAAGCAAACTATATATATTTCATTTTAGGATACCCTCGACATTCCATTTTATCCCATCGGTTTTTAGTAATTAGTACGAGATACAAATATTAAGTATTTGGAAAAGGGGATCGAGCAAGTAAAAAATGTATAAGCGAAGAACTAGTTTATTCGTCTCTCGTATGACTAGCAAACATCCGTACATATATTGTTAAAAGGTATAAAGTAAAAGTTTCATTACGAGAATACAAGGACCAAATCATTAGTAAATCTTATACCAAGAATTATTCTGTTTGTTCCAACGATAAGATCCATCGTCTCTCATTTCAACGGTGCAGCTGTTTCGACATACGGTGTGATCATAAAAGGAATTATATACAACGGTGCTGTAAGAATAAGAATCGGTCCAAGCGTTTCCGAAAACACCCTGTTCACTACTAAACCAACCTTCAGGCAAATAGAATGTCTTTTCACCTCCATTCTCGATGTATTCACCTCCATAAGGCCACGCTTCCCAAAAGAAAACAGCTTTTGGTTTTTCGGTTTTGTTGGTTAACGCATTTCGCACAGAAACATAATCGCAGACACACAATTGAGATGCAACTGCAAACATTACGACAATGGTAACCGCAAGTTGAGCACTGGTGACCGTCATTTCTGATCTAAGCCTCAAAGTGATTAGTTTTTGATAATTTGTATATTTTTTGTTTTACCTTTGCTTGAATGTTTTTCTGTTTTTTATATCCTGACAGTATCCCTATTATATAGTGAGGGAACCTGAGAAACGCAGTAAACGAGACCAGCAGTTTAGTATTGCATGCATGCATGCATGGAGTTTCGATACAAATTCATAAATGATCTTGGTCCGTTTAACCGTTAATTCTTCTTATTAATATTATTCTGGGATGTCAATATAGATCATTTAACCAACTGCAGCTTACATATTTGGTAAATGGTTCTCAGTAGTACGAGCAAAAGTTATAACATTGACACCGTAAATTTTAACCCAAGTATTACTCTTTTCGTCCAAACGGTATGAACCATCGTCTCGCAATTCAACGATACACTTGTTTGCACATGCAGCGTGATCTACCACAGAATCATACAACCATATTTCCAAGAACTGATTGCCATTAAGATGATAGAAAGCACTGCACTGTGCGAGGTGAGACTGGATGCCATCCATCGGGACAGTGAAGTTTATCTCGTTTTCAGCTCCATACTTGACAAGATCGAATTTATAATAGGCAGGATGATACATGCCAACAAATGCGGTTTCTGTTTTGTTAGTGAATGCATTCCGCACTGTGATTGTATCGCAGAGACACAAGTCGAATGAAAATGCAAATATCAAAGCGAGCACCACCGCAATGCTAATGACAGACCGAAGAACGCTCGACATTTTAGCACTGCACCAAGTTCTCAAATTGCAGTTCTGTGTTCTTAATTATCTTGAACCCTCTACACGTATATATATGTAGAAGAAAATTCCTCATAGAGACGAAGTAATAAATGAAGCAGTGATTCAAATAGCAGCATTCTGGACCTCACAATCAAATTTGTCATCAAAATAAATACACATGATATGTTTTTATGCTGAATGGTTTAGACATTTACAGTAACAAAAATTCACCTCATTTTAATCAATTGTCAAGATTGACCTGGGTCTACCACCTCTGACCGATCTTATATTTTCTTCCATCACAAATGTCGGTCAAAAATGTATACTTACCACAGAATCTATTAATTACTCCAGCAACTGGAAAATGAGATCATGGTATCACCTTTCATTTTTACTTATTAGTAAGTCTTTATTTTCGTTTTCTTCTAAACTAAAACCTTGTGCAACTATAGATCGATCTTCATTTTCTATATTATAGTGTGATCTAAATTTGAACCAATAACAATTTCTTACAATGCTCAGTCACTGTTTGATAATATGGCTTAAAGAATGGGCTTGAAATTGACTACAGTTTTAACATTTTATAGAAGATTCTATAAGTGGGTTTCTTTATATATGGTTTGAAGAGTATTCGGTCCTCATAATAATTGTTTACTTTGCTAAGAATCTTAAGATGAATCTACCAAAATTGCTTTAGATTCTAGAATCCCTAAAACATGAAATTAGTTTGTAATGAGCTCTTTTATTGACTGCAGTGTCTAATGGAGAAGAAGATGATGATTACTGATTCTCCCCTAGGAAATGATGATGTTATGTTCGAGATTTTCCTTCGTATTCCTTGGAGGTCCTGGAAATTAATCTTCAGCTGTAGGTCAATTTCAAAACAATGGTGTTCAATTCTTTCAAATCCTGTCTTCATTTCTGCTTGGACGAAAATCAATAAGTACATGCCATGGACAACGATTATTCATGATTCTACTCTCCCCTTTGATGACGAGCATGTCACAATTGCATCGCCAAATTTGTAACCGGTACGTTTTCCTTAAATTTTGTATGCTCCTATGAGTTATACATTTTAGAAGCTTCAAACAACGGTCTGGTTTTATGTTCAACAACCAAACATCGTCATAATGAATACTACATATGTAATCCACTTTTGAAGAGGTCGGTTTTGTTACCAATGGTATTGTATTCTCGGGTTTGGTTTCTACTTCGTCTTCTGAAACCGGTTACCAAGTCACAGTTTGGCGTAAAGAAAAAAGAATTCAATATCGAAATATACTCTTGGAAAAATGGAGTTCTTGTCAAGTTTTGTGTGATAAGGCTGTGACTATGCCAAAACTCTTACAAACAAGATTTAGCACAATTGGACTCGGTGGGGTCTTGTATTGGAGTGAAGGAAACGGTAATAGAATTGTAGGTACTAATGACAGTTGTAATCGCCAATCTAAGGTGATTGAGTTGCCAGAGGAAGTTGAACAAGGTGGTGAAAAATGTTTTGCAGAATTCAATGGGTCTATTGCTTGTATCCACGGTCATAAAAATCAGTTGAGTGTTTGGATATTACCGGATGATGATACATGGATTCGCGGTTTCCACTGCACACGGCATCTCAATCATCCTGACTGTACTTTTCGGCCTTTAGCTTATAATCCTACAACTCAAAGTGTCGTGACCTTGGAAAGCTACACTCGTACTACGACATATTATGTATGTAAATACAGTATGAGTAGCGAAAGATCCGAATTGGATAGGGTTTATAATAATCCAAATCGTGCTCCGGAATTCATCAAGGCATTTGTGTTAACTATGTTGCCGACACCTCTTTGCAACTAGACTGAGGGCTCTGCAGTGTTCAACTCAACTCAGGTATGATGCATTTTTATCTTGGAATGTCGCGTCTCTTCATGTTGGAGGATTGTGCTTCTTATGGTTTTTGAAGCTGGGACTAGATTTTTTTTCTTCTTAGTCTAAGACTCAGTTTTTTTGATAATTCTCATATTGGTTATAGAAATGCTGCAGAATTGCATTGAAAAATTTATGTAATTATCGCGAACCGGTAATTAAGTTTAGTTAGCCAGAAAAATGTGGTGGTGGTATATACTTACAGTAATCACCATCTTCATTAGAGGTACTATTGGAGATACATAGGAATAGCCTTTCGTAGGCAGTTGCCATTTTAGTAGCTGTGAACAGCTTCAGTGCTCGCTGTCTTGCCATTTGACCTTTCTTCTCTAAAGTTTTCCTGCCATCTCCTATAACATTGAGAAGGGCATCCTTCAATGAACTTACTGTCGGTGAAAATGTGTAACCCATCTCCGGACCGACTATCACTGAACCAGTTATGCTGGCAAATCTGGTAGCCATCACTGGCTTACCGGACATTGTTGCTTCTAACAATGTATGATCTAGTCCTTGTGCTCTGAGAGTAGGATTAACAAAAACATCTATTGCGTTGTAGAAACTTGCCAATTCAGATTGTTTCAGTGGCCCCAAAACCAGTAAATTAGAACCAAGTTCTCTATATCTGGCACCCCAAGGTCCGTCTCCAGCAACAATGACATGCACCCTTTTGCGAAATGCATCATCTTGCTCGGCGAAAATCTGTGAAAGTGCTTCAAACATAATTGGATGCCCTTTATCTTTTACTAACCTTCCTGCCATCCCCAACACCAATGCTGTTTCTGATTCAGGAATTCCAACCTTGTGTCTGAAAGCTTTACCTTCTGCCGGATTTGGTTTGAAGACTTGTTCGTCTACTCCGTTCAGTATCACGTGAACCCGTCCGTCCGGGATCATATAAATCCTCCTCAAAACATCTCCGCAGTGATCACTGGTTGCAACATGGTGGGAGTACCTTGGGAAGAATTTCACCTCATCCGCAACTTTAATTGATCTTTCAGTTAGTGTATGTGACCTTTGTTCCTCCGGTGACCGGACCATTTCTTGGATGATATCGGAATGTATGGTTTCATAGGCAATCCCATGCCAGGAGACAGCAAGGTTTTTTACATTTTTTGCCCGGGTATGCATAAGCCCAACACTTTCGGTGTGAACCACATCAAATGGTTTCCCAGTTGAGTTCTGAATCTGAAATTGGTTCCAAACCAGAGCTTGATCAAGATATCCACCTGACGTTGGCCGTGAGAGATGGAAGTTCATATTAGGAAATGTAGTAGTATTTGTGTCATTTGTGGTGGTGGTGGTGAAAATGTGAAGCTCATGACCTCGTTTAGCCAGTGCTAGGTGGAGAGTTAACGCGTGACGTTCAAGACCTCCGGCGAGGTTTCTTTGAGGCCATTTCTTGACGAAAAGAGCGATCTTGAGAAGCTTTTTAGGAGGGTCAGACGAGAAGGTAAGATGGTTCCAAGCTGATGTGTAAGTGAGGAGATTAATGGGTGTGTTCTGATCATATAACGGTAATGAAAATGACGATCTAGTTGAGTAGTAGTACTGAGACCAGTAGAAGAATGAAATGGAAGAGACTGAAGAGACAATGACTAAAATGCAACAGAAACTGCGGAAACTGAAGACAGTTGCAGGGGAGGAAGACTGATCTTTCTCCATGAAAATGAATGTCAACGAAGGGAGAAAAGATTAGAGTAAGCTTCTTGAGATCAGAAAATTGATTCCAAAACATAAAAAATTAAGTAAAATTATATTTTCAAAAGTTTTGATTGTTTCCAAGCATTTGCTGCACATGGATTTCCTTGGGCAGTGTAGATTTGTCAATCAAACTTCATAATTTCCACGCAATATTCTATTATTACTAGGCCAAGAGATCTGGTTTTGGTTTCAAAACAACACAGTTGGCATAGACTCTACTCAAGACTGACACATAGACTTTTCCAATAAAATTATTGCTGACAACTTGAACAAGAAACAATTACATAAAACAGGTTAGCTTCATTTCATCATTTTATGGGTGCTCATAATTTACACAACATGTTAATCAGTTCAACCCCAAGGTGAAAAACCCAAGAAGCCTAAAGTCCCATGAGCATTACTGTGATTCAGCTAACCTAATAACTCCACAATCAAAGGTTTCCAAAATGGATCACATTCGGTTTCAGGTGTCAAGGAGATAAAAAGAACGCAGTAATTAAATAACCAAATATACTTGTTTAGCTTCCTGTAGCTCTAAACTTTGTTTAGATTGAGAAATCTCAAAGTCGTGTGCTCCCTGAGTGACTTTTTCTCAGCACACAATTAGAAAAATTCTTACTAGAATCATGCGAGATACGACAACAGCATCAGTTCTTTGTAACAAGTTTTACAATGTGGTCACAAAAAGGGGGCATAGCTTAATATAACAAAGTTAAGGATGAATATAACCCAAATGGTTATAACCAAGACCCTGAAGTAGGACATCCAATTGCATTAGCCTAGTTCCACTAATACACTTTAGTTCGATTTCACACTAGTATTCATTAATTATCGGGTCTTTGATCCAAAATAAACGCTTCCAAGACAATTGTTACACTTGCCAATTCCTAAGCTAAACCCTAAGATTATTTACACATGTACGGTCTAACTATTATTTATAAACAGAACACAGATACTAAGAAAAACTCTAACCCATGTTTTTAAGAAACATCATCAGCGAAGCATGACATGAGTATCTGAAGCGACCAACATGTGCAGACTAGAGAATAACAACTGAAGCATGAGTTGCTTTGGCCTGAACATACCCTGACAACATGCAGGCAAGCATTCTCTAATGAGTGGCCTCCGAATAAGCGGGCAAGACCTGTAAAAACAGAAAAGATACTCTGAAGAATGAACTTTCCACAAGAACAAGTGAACATAGAGTTAGAATATATACCTTTTGATTTGATATTTGTAAAGATGCCTCCTTTTCTAGTCCAGACATACCCTAGAGGCTAACTGAACTAAAGCCAAAAAGATAACATTTCCTACGAGTCACCAGAATACTGTTTCAACAACTCTCCTTATTGAATTTGTCAACGGAATAAAAAGGCAAGACCTGCAGAAAACAAAAAAGATACTCTGACGCTCAAGTTAGAAACAATTTATGCATAACAAAGTAGAGTTAAAAGTCAAGAATGTTTACCTTTCGACCTTGTATAGAGTTGATTACTTTTTATTTGCAACAAAAAACTACGCCACATGACTAGTTAATTGCATGACTCTAAACTATTACCAGAAAAATAGTGTAAGCACAAGAATGATAGACCTGCAACAAGCAAAACAATGCATTCTAGAAAATAATATTCAACAAATTAAGCATACATAGAACTAGAGTTAAGAATGCACACCTTTTCTCTCAGTCGCAGAACTGAATGGTGGTCTGCATTCGATCGGAGGGTCATCTGCAAGCAAACGTAAGCAAAGATCAATACGTATCGGATGATAGACATTAGCCAATGTACTAGTCTAAGTCGATGCAAAACATAAAACTTGAGGCAAATGTTGTGCTGTAAACATGTTACTTGCATCCCTATACTTATAGTTGTATAATTAAGAAGAGACAAACTAGAACTAGTGCTTTAAAAGAGGTCCTAAAGACAGATTACTATACTTGTATGAATAATAAAAGATAAAACAGGAAGCCTAAGTCATTTAACAACATAAATCAGTTATTTTGGGGGTTGTTATGTACAATTTTTCAATTTTTAGACCTAATAACATGTGAAGTCGTCTAAGAAATTAGTTGAAATCAAGCAAAAGTAAGCAAATTAGTGTACGGCCACAGGAGACATCTTAATCAAGTGATTCCCAAGTCCTTAATCATTCACTCTTCATGTTACTTGTACTCCCATAAGAAAAGATAAGAAACCAGATGTAATTGGTAAAAGAGGCCATTAACATAACATGCAGATATACAGAAAATCAAGCAAAATATACATACAGAAAGGAATATTTTGAGGAACAAAAGAGTAGTAGTAGGGTTAACAGGGTCGAGATCGTCTGTGCCAATGCTTGTGTGTGCCCTATGTGCCACACCAATAGAAACACGCCACATCATTCCTCTCATTAACCATGACTAACTAAATAGATTTTCTATTTATACAACACTAATCGATTAGGAAAGATAATTAATTAGTTAAAGAAGATATTACAAATCCAAGAAAAAATACCGTGTTTCTATTGGTGTGGCACATATAGCACACACAAGCATTGGCACAGACGATCTGGACCCGGGTTAACAGTAATCACCATAATCCAAACTGTGAAGTAAAACCAATTAAAAAGAAGATGATTAATTAGATCTTGAAATTTGTTGGGAGAAACATCAGAAAAAGAGTTTGTGTTTCCTTATTAGTTAGACAAAGTGGAGTACAGACAATGTCGATCGGTGACGTCATATGACAAAATCCGGGATACCAACACCGATTAGGAATGTTAATTATTTTAGGAAAGAGTTTGTGTTTCCTTATTAGTTAATTATTTGCTAATTAAGGATTCAAGGTTCTATATATATATATATATTCATAGTTGGTTATTCATTCAGATTCAATCGCTTTGGTGTCGATCCTAACACTCTCTGTCTCTCTGCCAAATTCTTCTTTCTTCATCTCTCCCGGAAAGCCTTTCAGAGAACAAATTCTAATGGCTGACACAGATCGAAAAAGGTTCGAGAAAGAAGGAGAAGAATTTGAGAAAAAAGCAGATCGAAATGTCAAAATATGGGCTGTATTCGGTTGTAAATATAAAAATGCTGTTGTTTTGTATGAAAAAGCTGCTACGCACTACCGATACGCTGATGCATTGAATGAAGCTGCAAAAGTCTATATTAAGCTGGCTGGTTATCATTTGAAGTTGGGTAGAAGGGATGAAGCTGCTTTAGCTTATGTAGATGCCGCAAACTTATACAAAATGATCTCTTGACAACTATGCCGCCATATCATGCTTGGATGAGGCAGTGGATCAGTTCAAGGAAATCGGCAAAATTGATATGGCTGCCGGATATTGCAGGGAAACCGGCAGGTTATACGCTCAACTGGAACAGTATCCTAGGGCAATTCAGATTTTCGAACATCTAGCAAAACAGTCCCTCCTCAACGATGACGATTTTACCAAGGACATGCGCGTGAAAGGTTGTCTTCTCGATGCTGGTCTTTGCCACCTCTATGAATTCGACGCTGCTGTTGCTATATTCAAGGCACTGAAGCGCTATGAGGCAATGGATCCAACTTTCTTAAAAACACGTGAATACCAACTTTTAGCCGCAGTCTATGAGGAAGATGTTCAGAGGTTTAATGATGTTGACAAAATCGATTACATGAACAGACATGAGGATTGGAAGAACACACTTTTGTTGAAAGTGAAGATAAATCTGATCAAGGCCAATCAGGATTCATTTACTTAAAATAGTTGGACTTTTCTGTATTTTGGATAAGAGAAATTCAAATTTCAAACTCGACTTGCCTAAGTTAAAACCTGATCTTTGGCCGTGGAATATGGGAGAAATATGCTCCAACGTCCTATTTTGATTTCCTTATTTTTAATTTTATTTTAAGAATGAGGAATACGAGTTTTTGAGTCTCTCATCTTGTCCATTCTTAAGTTTTCGTTACTACTGTCAATCTTGAGCCACTATTTTGCTCTGAGCAAGGCTTTTTTTAATATATTGAGACAAGTGATGGAAGAAAGAGAAAGATCCGGAGGAAGACGAAGAGCACCAGTGATGGCGTTCATAGTGGTAAAGCTGCTACGGATAATATCGACGAGGAGAATATAGTGAGCAACATACTAAGCAGACTCCCGGTGAAATCGCTGATGCGATTCAAGTGCGTGGCAAAACATCGGTGTGAGTTAATCCAACATCCTTACTTTATTGCTATCCTTTAAAGAAGGACTTGATTTTCAACCCGATAAAAATCAGACGGCTACCCTCCTCGTTTAGTGATCGGACAAGGGAACAACGTATTTGGTTAGTACTTCTTCTTATAGAGTTGAACAATTAAGGTGCATTTCTAAGCAAGTTATTTGGGTGTTGGATAGTTTATTATTAAGACTGTTAATGTTTTCTAATTACCGTTATCATTTTCAAGATGCACTGGTATGTTAGTTTGATTACATCCTAATGCATTGTTTTGAATGGAATAAGTTTATCTTGAATGTATTTTGTTATATGGAATAGGTTTATCTTTTTGGGGTGTCAATTTCACAGGCCTGGTGAAAATCTACGCCTAATCCCAGGATTACAGTGAATGTCTATCTTTTAACATAGTGCAACTATGACCAGCTAAATCTTACTCCATTGTTCATCATGTCTTCACACATAAACGAAAAAGAGGAGATGGTCACGGGATCACAGATGCCTAATTGCAGGGACTTTACACAATCATAAACTTTTCCTAGTTGCAGTAAAATTATGCTGGCATTTGGAATAGGAGACGATTACATAAACCAGGTTACCTTCATGTCATCATTCTATGGGTACTCATGATTTAAAAGAATATGACCAAGTCCCATGAGAAGTACTGTGATCCTGCCAAGTGCCAACCCAGCTAGATTGGTACCACCATGACCACTAATCATTTTAAGAGGTAAATATACTTGTTGAGCTTCCTCTAGCTTGGAAACTCGTAATAACAAAGGGTGAAGTGCCTTTAAAGAAATCCAAAAAGCTGGGATAGCTTAATAACAAGGTCATTGTTACACCATTTCTTGAAGGGGTAAAAAAAGCTAGGAAAAACAAAAAACCTCATAAACAAAGTGAATTTGCGAGGGCTATATTCTACTAATCTTTTAGTCACAAACAAATGAATCAGCATCTATCCTCCTGTATTAAGATGTATGCACGAACAAATGTGGTATTGGGGACTTGTCCCAATTATTCAACGGAATCTACTGATCTCTGAATCCATGTATCTCTGCTACACAGATCACGACATAGTTCATGAACTAATGTTTTCAATAACATGCATAAAAAAGTCAAAATACATACAATGGAATTAGATAAATAGGAACTGCGGCCAATTAATAATGCATCTCAGAAAGGGCAAGGTTAGGTATAGGGTTTGGCTAACATATACCCTCCCTACATCTTGTGACAACTAAGGGAGGAAAATGACCACGGGAAGTGTATCAACACATCACCTTCATCTTCACCCTCCCTACCACACTCGCCAACAGGCCTATTAATCCCAAATACAAGGTCAAGGAAGCCAAGGCAAGCCACTGTGTACCATAGAACTTCTAGTGCACTCATACCAATTTGGTTATCAGTTCACCATTACTGGATGCCCACATTTCTACATCTAATAGTCTAGTTCAGAAGCAAAATAAAACACGAGTTGCTTTGGTCGGAACTTACCCTGACAGCAAGCAGGCAAGCATTCTCTACCAAGCACCGGCATTCCACATTAGCAATCCTCCCCAATGAGTGGCATCCAAATAAGAAGACCTGCAAAAACAGAAAAAGATATTTTGAAGCTTAAGTCAGAATGAATATTACACAAGAGTCAGATATATATAGCTTTTGATTTAAAATCTGGTAAAGGTTGGCAACCTTTTCTAATCCAGACATACCCTAGAAGCGGCGTACTGTTTCAACAACTCTACTTATGAAACTGTCAACAGGAATAAAAAGCCAAGACCTGCAAAAAACAAAAAAGATACTCCGACGCTCAAGTTAGAAACAATTTATGCACAACAAAGTAAACATAGAGTTCGAGTCCATAAGGTTTACCTTTTGACCTTGTATAGAGTTAATTACAGATGATTACTTTTTTATTTGAAACAAAAATCTACGCCAGATGACAGTTATATGCATGACTCTAAACTCTAACCAGAAAATGGCGGAAACCTTGAACAAGAAAGATAGACCTGCGACTAGCAAAACAAAAAACTCCGGCAGTCTAGAAAAAAAAATGGCAAATAATATAGCAGAGTACCAATAATCTAGCAGCACTACAACAAAAGCTAAACAGGACTATTTTGTGAAACCATACCCGGCAAGCATTCTGCTTAAAAAACTCTCCCTGCTGAATCGGTGAGATAGCGAGAAAGCAGACAATTTAATGAAAAAACGAGAAGAGAAAACCAAGTTTTGGTTATAGAGGAGAGAAAGATCGAGAAGCTTACATAGTATATATTCCGAAGCTGTTCTGGTTAGTGAGACGTTCTTCATTTATCACACATCTTTCCAGCCTCTCAGTCCACGGAACTGAGTGGTGCCTGCCTTTGCAACATTTCAGTTCACGGAACTAAACGGTTGCCTGCCTTTGCCTTAGCAGCCTTACAGTTAACGGAACTGAAGGGTCTGCCTTTGGCGTCTGCTCAGTTCACAGAACTGAGCTTTAGCTTGGCTTTGCCTTAGCAGCCGCTCAGTTCACGGAACTAAGCTGTGGCCTGGATATGCCTTGTGGTAAATGTAGAACGTCAATACTCAAGGAAACTGAAATTGACGGGCGTGTCTTCTGCGAGGACACATAAGGAAAGTTCAATACATGATATTGGATGACATGACAGATATTAAGGATCAGACTAAGTAAACCAGTGGAAAGCAGGAAGATGAGGCAATCACTCCACAGTAAACATGTTCATTGTTGTATTATTCATCCCTAAGATACAACAAATCGGAACCATTAAACAAGGAAAGAAATACAAAGACCAATTATAAGCACAGCATCAGAGTATCAAGTATAAACGATACCTACATGATGGAAAATTGAAATTCAAATAACATGAAGCCCAAGTCATATGTCCAATCTTTAGACCTCATAACATGCGAGGTCGTCTAAGAAATCAGTCTTTAGACCTAATAACATGTGAAGTTATCTGACAAATGAGTGCAACTCAATAAAAATAAATTCTCTACAAGACAAATATTGGTCAAGTGGTTTACTTGTTAAGAAAAAGACTAAAAAAACGAAACAGATCTAACACCAAAAAAGAGGTCATAAACACAACAACATAGATGATAGAAGCATGACTACTACAGCATGACATGAGTAAATGAAGGGACCAACATGCACAGACTAGAATAATAACCCAGAACGTATCATACTTTTATGAAAAGAAGCACAACATGCACAGACAAGTGAAGATTCAAAGAAACAACAGGGTAAGGCTAGCACAGTAATCACCCCAAACTTCAAAATAGCTAGAGCTAGGGATTGCTATTCCAGAGACTTATTTTGCAGCAACCCTGTGAAGTTAAGCAAAAAATAATAATTATCAGATCTGAAATTAGTTGGTAGAAAGAGCAAGAGTATGAGATAACCAAGAATATGTTTAGCAGTAATCTCCTCAAATTCGAACGACATAGCAAAGGTCTCCTATTCTTTTAGAATTTCACTGATTCAAATTCGAAGAAAGAATCAGTGAAATACCGCGAAAGGAGACAATTTAATAAAGAAATAAGAAGAGAAAACCCAAATTTTGGTTATAGAGAAGAGAAAGATCGAGAAGCTTACATAGTATATATTCCGAAGCTGCTCTGGTTAGTAAGACGTTCTTCATTTAGCGCACAACTTTCCAGCCTCAGTTCACGGAACCGAGTGGTGCGTGCCTCTGCAACCTTATAGTTCAGGGAACTAAATGGTTGCCTGCTTTTGCCTTAGCAGCCACAGTTCATGGAACTGAGGGGTCTGCCTTTGGCATCCGCTCAGTTCACGGAACTGAGCGTTGGCTTGCCTTTGCCTTAGCGGTGGCCTGGATTTTCCTTGTGGTAAATGAAGAACGTCAATACATAAGGGAACTGAAATTGACGAGAGTGCCTTCTGCAAGCAAACATAAGTAAAGTTCAATATTGGGATGACATGACAGACATTAATTATCAGTCTAAGTAATTGAGGCAAGTACTCTAGAGTAAACATGTTAAGTGTTGTATTATTCATCCCTATATTTGTACACACATTGAGAGAGAGAGAGAGAGTAGGTATAGCCCTAAGATACAACAAAGCTGAATCATTAAACAAGGAAAGAAAAACATGACAAGTACAACATCAGACTATCAACAATTAGAACATGGTGGGGAATTGAAATTTAACATGAAGCTCAAGTAGTCATTTAACAACTTACATCAATAACTTTGGGGGTTCATATATAGAAATTAGTTAAAAGTAAGCAAATGCGACACATGTTAACCAAGTGTTTTATCATTCACTCTTGGCACAGCGTTTATATGTCTTTAAACAAGAAAGAAACACAACACAGATGAGAGAAGCATGACTTGAAGGAATCAACATGTGGAAATTAGTAAGTATAGTAATAAACTAGAAAAACAAGACGAGTATAGAATTTCAAGCAAAATAGTGGAAAACAAAGATTTGAAGGAAGAAAAAGAGTACTCACCATAATCCAAAGTAGCTACAGGGTTTGCTTTGTCATGGATTTGATTTTCAGCAGCAGTAACCCTGTGAAGTAAAACGAAGATGATTCGTTAGATCTGAAATTTGTGTGGGAAAAAGATCGGGAAAATGAGATAAATCAAGTATAAGATAAGCACCTCAGATTTCAAACTAGATAGATTTATTATTCTTTTGCAGAAACACAAGCAAATGAAGATAAGAAGAAAAACCAGTGAGAGAGAGTCAGAGGGAATATAATAATTGAAGATTGAGAAGAAGAAGAGATAGAGAGAGTAAAGTAAAAGTAAGATTAGTCAAAGTTAAAATGTTTCACCACCACCCGTGACTCTTTTTCTTTCCAGTTTGTGACGATTTTACCCTTTAAAGTTTCCCGCCAACTTTGTTTTCTTGAAATTCAAAATAATCTTGGACACGCGTCGTTAGTTTCACTGGATATTAGAGCGGTCCAATAATATTAAACCATAACACAAGAAACGATAAAAAAAAAAAAAAAAGGCGGTCACTAAATACAACCAACATTTGGGTTAAATACAACCACTATTTCACTTTTAGAGATTTCAGCTTTTAGTTTTAAAAATAACTAAATACAATCCAAAATAGATTTGGATTAGTTCCACTTTGAGTCTTTCGGAATAGGCATTCACATGGTCTTCTGGTAATGGGAATAAATCAACCTCGGCCGAACCCTAAAAGAACCAGTATAATCATGTCATTCAATTAGGAGGCAAGTTTAAGCATAATAACTTGAATTGTTTTTTCTTAAATAGTTACAGTAAGAATTAAACGGAGAAGAGGTTTAAAGGAAGAACTGTTCGTTCGATTTAGTGATACAATGCAAATTTATGATAAAAAACTTTCTTTTTGAAAGGAGATTGGTTGAACACCGATATGGTTGTATTTAACAAAATCGTTAAAAATACACAAGATTGTATTTAGATAATTCCATATTTTAGGGGATTGTATTTAATTAAAATATGGGTTGTATTTAGTCACTGCCAAAGAAAATTTCTCTCCTTTTTCATAAAACGGAACTACAAGCTAGTTGAAGTTGAAGGAGGTGCTCAGAAGCACATACATTGCCCTGTTACTTATACCTCTGAAACTTAGTCAATAAAATAACCTCGAAAACACTAACTAGCATGGACCGTCCAAGCACATACATATTGAGGTGGAAAACCAACCCTGCAAGGGTACTGGGCATTGCAGTAAATGATTTGTCAATTGAGTACACTTTCATCACCGTCGCAAGAACGCTGGCTTTAAATTCCAAGTATCTCATTCACTCGCTCGCATGCATCTAGTTTTGGCTTGTGGAATGAAATGCATTTTACTAACAGAGAATTGGAAATTTTCTAATCCCCCACCACATGGATATCCAAGTTTTGTTTTGTGCCTCTAATGTTTACAAAGATCTGTGTTTCGGCAATTTTCCTAGTACCTAGCTAATTAGAGTTAGTTATAATTTATTAAAAAAAATGTAAAAAAATTCCTATTGTTGGGTTTTGGGAATGCATAGGGTCATTAAATAGTAATCCATATAACTCATAATTCTAATATTTTAAATAATACCTAATTTACCTTTTAACTAATCATTATCAGGGAATGGATTAGACTAATCAGATGATTAATATATTGAAAGTCAAAACTTGATTTTCATGGATTTTATTTTGGTGAAATTTTTAGTTGTGTAAACGGAGAAATTGTGAATCAGCATCGATTCTGGTGACCTACTTAGTGTTATTTAATTTTTAGTGCTTAGACCAATAGAGTCCCAACAAGTGCCCTTTCCAGCATGGAGTCACACCAAGTGTCCTTTAATTTAAGAAAGCGGTTTCGCTCACCGTTTAATGTGAGGCTCATATGACTTAGAATTTTAAAGATTTAGATTTCTTTTAAAGGTTTGATGTGTGAACACAGAAGTAACGAAGGTGAACATCGTGTCCACAATCAAGGTTCGCATCAATGACCAATACGACAATAAGCATAACAATTATAAGAAATCGGTGTAGGAGAAACTCTGAGCCTTCGATCTCATCATCGTTTCGATGTAAGAGATGCATACCGAGAGTAATTAAACCAAGAGAATACAGTGCTGAAAGTAAATGACACAATGATTTACGTGGTTCAGTATTAAGACCTACATCCACGGGGGTTGGTTTTTCACTGTGTATTAGATGAGGTTACAATGAGTAGTCGAGTGACTCTGAGTAGAGAACGATGCTCATAGGGTTATTGATAAAACTCATACGTACTCTTACAATTTCTCTCTCTTGAACTATAATTCTTTCTTCCTAAAATTGGCCGACCCCTTCTCTCTTAGTGGAGTTGGGTATTTATAGGCTCCCTATGTGGGGATTTTTTCTAGGGACAGTTGTTCGTAACATCCCGATGGCTCCAACGGTAACATGCTGTAACGATGGGTCGCTTTTTTCTCCTCCATAGGATAATTGACACGTATCCTATGTTCGTAGATTTTAATGCGTGTGGTTAGGCAGTCTGCACGCGTCAGACAGTTGTCTGTTGCCCCTATCACATCTCTGTCAGTGAAACCCATCCACGCCCTTGATCTTGGATCTTTCTCTGGATAGAGTAAAGTAGGATCTTGGGTCTTCTAAGGTACTCCGCAGTAGTTTATTCCTTTGGTGCTCCTCGATCTTCTATCGTTGGATCAGTCTGATGACGAGTAGATGAAGATGATACATGCCCTTGGCGTGTTGGAACGTGGCATCATATCTCGATGTCTAAACGTCGCGTGTCTTCCACGTGTGATTCCTTCTACACGTGGTAGGTGATGATTATGTGTATACAATTTTCCACATTCTTTCTAAGTTTGAATTTGGTCAAAGTTGGAAGAAAAAAATCCCCCACATCTTCCCGCAATAACTTCTCCTTCATAATTGTGTATGTGCACGTTTCCTACTCTCGCAATAACTTCCCTTAAATTTCAAGTTGGCTATAAATAAGAGAGAGAAAGGGAGTGAAACATTTAACATTCTTTTTCTCTTCTCTATTTTCTGTCCTTGTCTTCTTCCACTGCTTTTTGCAGAAAATTTTTAATTCTCTTCTTGTCTTCTTGTTCTTCAATTCCGCTAGTGACATATCTTCATCGTACTTGATTGTATCCTGCATGTTTTTTGGATGTTGGGAGGAATTTTGGTTGGTTACTATTGACTTCCTTGAATTATCTGCTTGAGTTCCGCCATTGTTGCAGGTAATCTGTTCTTCACAGTTCTGTTCTTACTTTTTGATTTCTGGATGTTTTTCCTTTTAGGTTTTGCGATGGGGAATACATCATACGACAGTATATATACTTTCTCCTATTCTCCATTGCAAAAGTTAAAAACTGTTTTTACAGATGATCATGATTTCTGATTGTTGATACTTTATGCCCCAGTTGTTTAGTCATGGCAGATAATGATCGTCGTACCAGTTCATATAAATCACATCAGTTGAGTCCTTATCGGTCCCCACCAATTAGAACTACAAATAATTCTCCGCCGAAGGGCAGGCCTTCACGACCCTCACAGTCGGATGTTCGTCCTCGTAAGGTCTCTTCTTCGTCTACCCCAAGGGATGTTCCTAGGAGGGATGATCAGGGTCATGGTTCTCATTATGTCGTTAATCGTCCTTCGGTTAAATCTTCTTCACAGCGTTCTGAAGCTTTGGACGCTGAACCCATTAACACCGTTGTTCCCCAGTTTTCCCTTCAAAAACCCAAGGTACCTTTGTCAAAGAGTACTTCATCAAAAAATACTGCTCTCAAGGAAGTAAACTTGTCAAGGAATCCTCCGTCAAAAAGGAAAGCTTCGGATATGAATACTTCGTCAGGTAAGGAAGCATCTTCAGAGGCTGCTCCTTCGGCACAAATGGCTCTGGTTCCCAAGAAGAAGAAGAAGCGTGTTGTATCCTTTAAGAATATTAATCTTTAGGAGTTTAAGGTTAGGCATGGTCTCGAACGTTATGAGGTTCGCTTATACAACCAGGGTGACGATCTTACGTATCAGATGATAAGCAATTATAAGTACGATTCCCAACACCTGTTGATGACGGTAGGAGCTTTTGAAGCGGGTCTGATGTTGCCTTTGTATAAGTCTGGAGATTCATTCTATTATGACGTGTTAGCTCGTCGTGAAGGTTTTACTCCTCATACTCACAGCCGCTCTGTGGTTCAGTTGAGTGGTAATTATTTGAGGACGCTGCATGAATGTTATCTTCGTAGTAAGGGTGAGACTATGATGAAATGTTATGAGACCGATCCCAAAGAGAAAAGTTGGTATACTGCTAAGAACTTCAATGCTTCGTTTGGAGATTAGTTAATAGTCGGAACCGGAAATGCTGGAGTGTTGGTCTTCGTGCCATGGATGCTGCTCCTGGTGAAGTCCGTCTTTTAGGCGAAGTAAGTGACACCAAGCTGTGGTATGTTCCTGGTACCGAAGGTACTGAGAATCCCAAGCTCTTTCATTTTAAGGAGCGTCTTCGTCGTTATCACGACTATGAATGGCACGCTACCCCTATTCAAGTTATTGGTGCTTGGGCTCATGGATGGGTGCCAGGCGAAGATGGATGGAAGCCTACTTCTCAGAGCAAGGTTCGTGATGGTTCCCTTTCCCGTTATGGTGACTTCTGTCCTTGGACTCTTAACTTCAATGGTATGAATTTTGATTATACCATCGATGCCGAAGATGTTGGTGATGAAGGAAACTCTGACGTTCCCCCTCCTCCTAAGGGTGTTGCTGTTACCAAGATATGATTTAATTTAGCGTGTTGTATATGTGTTTCCCCTTGAATCAGAGATTGATGAGCAGCTGTCGTAGGTACCAAAGAAAAGGAAAGTTGGAACTATTGAATCTTCTACTGTTGAAGTTAAGGAATCTGAGATTCCTGAAGTAACTAGCCCGGTGGGTGATGAAGTTGGCTCTTCTAGCGATGATGAGGAATTCCCCGACGATGAGGAACGTATTGAAACTACTCCTGAGAGGAACGAATATGGAGAAATCAATCCTGAAGGACAGAAAGATGATCGTATGCGGGACTCCGAAGATAGCCCTTCTCCTAATCAGAAAAATGAGGATTTGGATCTTCACACTTAGGCCCCTAAGTCAGTGAATCTGTCTGAGCCGACCCAGGAGTTTTCATTTGGCAAGATCTATTCTGCTAATGATCAGGTCGATCTTGGTGATTCCATGGCTTCGGAGTTCTCATTGCTTTCTCTTAATGATGATTGGGATGTGGAAGCCGAGGAGGACGGAGTGAAAAACACCGAGGCTGAGGGGAGTTCAGATGGTGAGGACGCTGAGCAGTTGGATGCTAGAGAGAGTAAGGGTAAGGGCGCCGCTGCAGGTGTTTCGGTCAATTTCGTTGGTGTAGTGATGCGTTCCGATGATGATGAGACTTACGATTGGTTGAAGAAGAAAGGACTCCTGAATGTTCCTTATCCTGCCCCTGTGATTTCTGGTGAGAGGGATTCTGATGCCTTCACCCGCCAGCGAATGGAACTGTTCTCTCGTGAGAAAGTAGCTGAAGTTTGGCAGCATGATCTTGGTGTTGTCGTTCCCTCAAACCTGTTGGATTCTTCCCCTTCTTCTATTGCAGATATGATCGTTATTGCTGATGGGTGCCAGTATGTCTTTCCCCAGCAGCGTATTATGGAGGTAGTCTTTTGATCCCGGCAGCTCATACTTGTTTATTTTATTCTTCTCATTCTGATGCTCCTTGCGTTGCAGTTATTGAATAGTGAACGCAGCAACCATACCCTTTACCAATTTTTTAGGGCGAAAGCTCTGAAATTAGAGGCGAAGCTTAGCCAAAGGAATGACGAACTTAATTTTGCTCAAGAGTCTATCACTTCTAAGGATAAGGAAATCCTGGGGCTTAAGGAACAACTAAAGGGGAAGCAGCAAGTCGGTGCCGCTGAAGAGGGGCTTCGTGAAGAGTTGGCTTCTCTCCGTAAGGAACTCGTGAGTGCCCGTGCCAATGCATCATCAGCGAACGCTTCATCTAAAGGTTTTTTACTACCCTTCTTCCTTCTCTTCTCTTTCTAGGTGTTCTTTCTGAGTTAGACACACCTGTCTTCAGCGGGTGATTCCGAAGGGTTAGTGACGCTTCAGAATGATAGAGATCGCCAAGCTTTGCGCATCAGGAAGTTGTTCACTGCAGTAATCAAAGTAAAAGAAGATGAAAATTCTCGTGTGGATGAGCATAATCTATTATTAGCCAAGTATCGTGAACGGCGAGAGCAAATGGTAGTTATGCGAAATTCAATGGATGCTGCTCGTCGTGGGTTCGATGGTACTCTTTACTAGACCCGCCAAAGTCATGGTGAAGCTCGTGATGCTACTTCTAGGTTGAAGACTAGAGTGGAAAATATGGAAAAAGAAATTCGTGAGGCTCGATCATCCCATACCCCTGATATTAGTGAGTATATACAACGGTTGGTTTGTGAGCGGGATGATGCTAGATCCGAAGCCCATGCGCTTGGTTTGGCCCTTTCTTGTTCTCGTGCTGATGTTGCTCGCCTGGTTGATTAGGAAAGAGATATAGAAGTGAATCTATATAGGCTCACTAAAGGGATCGAGGATATGACTAGTGAAATCAATCGGCTTCATCATCAGGATTCCATGAAGAAGGTGGAGTTAGATCAGTGCCAATTTTATCTCGAGAATATTCGACTAGACTATAAGAAATTATCCGACGAGTATGATTTCCTTGACGACGCTCGTGATGCGGTAGCGAATTAATATGAGATAGTTTCGGCTAATGTCGAAGGTATACGTTCGTTTAGTGAAGTGTAATGGTCTATGTGTTTTATTTGATTGAATTTCCTTATCTTTTTTACATAACTCGAGGGAAAGCTTCGCCTTGCATATGAGAAGTTTGAAAGGCTCAATCTGAATTAATCCATCAGTAGGGTCGGACCCACTACTTCGAAGGGTTGGCTGGAAGTCTCGATGCAGCTTCGAATCAAACTACTAAGGATTTGGAGCGTCTTCAATCGGTGTTGTCTGCTGCAAATATGAAGCTTACAACGTTCACTTTTGCAGCGCGCAAACAATTAGCCGAAGAGGTGAACAAGATTATTACCAATATCGAACTTGATCTCAAAAATGAAAGCCTCATTAGGAAATGGAAGCGTCGTTCAGTACCAGAGCCTTTTAAATCTACTTCTGACCCATCCTCTAGTGGCAGTGTTCCTTCTTCTCAGAAAGAGCAGCCTACAGTTCCTGTGGAGCCTTCGGGTGAGAAGTAAAGTCTTTATGCGAGATGGAGATTTGATAGTTGTTGATTACACCGCTCCGGGTTATTTTTTGTGTTTTTTCTTTCTTTGTAGTTCTTTGTTCCCGACGCCTGTAATCACTCTTTATGAAATGGATCATCATTTCTTGTCAGATGTTTGGAGTTTTTTTGAGTTTCCTGCAATGTTACTTTATACATTTTAGTTGGAAAACTGAGGATTGACAATAAGGTATGAGAGTGTTTTGCCGTAACGAAGGTATACCTTCGTCACTTGTTATTGACCTGTCACCCCGTAGGCCAATCCTGAGCCAGAGGATTACTTGACGGTGGGGGTTGGTGCAGCGTTGTCGGATATGTGGTGCGTTATGTACATTATTTACATGCACCCATGCCGCCGAACGCTGCCTGGATTTTTAGGTTGGGTATCTCTTTCTACTGGAAGCCTTCCCCATGGTCGTACACTCATAGACACTGATAGGGGAGTCATGAGAGAATTGCGCGGATACACCATCTTTTTAGGTTGGGTATCTCTTTCTATCTCTTCGTCCAGAGATAGAAACATATTGAGCGGATACACCATCTTTTTCTTCTAGTTATCTTCACGCAATGGAAAAATTGCGTTGCTTTACGGGTAGTATGGATTGAGGTATTTAGCGTTCCAAGGATGCCTTAGGATCTCTCCTTTTAAATTGCGCAAGTAATACGATCCCTTTCCTGCGATATCGTGTATTATAAATGGTCCTCCCCATGTTGGTGCTAATTTCCCCCATTTCTTTTCTCGTTGATATTGTGGTATAGTTCTTAGCACATACTGCCCTTCTACAAAGTTCCTGGGATTTACTTTCTTATTGTACTCCCTTGTTAATCTACGTTGATAATTCTCCATCATTTGTAACGCTGCCTCTCACCTTTCTTCTAAATCATCGAGCCTCTCTAACATCATGTCAGAGGTGAGGTTCTTCTCCCAGGCTTCGGTTTTGGTTGTAGGCATGATGATTTCTATCGGGATTCCTGCCTCGGCTCCATAGATGAGTAGGAAAGGAGATTCTCCGGTTGTGGATCTTCGTGTTGTTCGGTATGACCATAGGCTGTTATGTAGTTGTTCACACCATCGTCCTTTATGTTCATCTAAGGTTTTCTTGAGGGTTAGGGAGATGGTCTTGTTGGTAGCTTCGACTTGTCCATTATTCTGGGGATAGATGGGAGTGGACTTGTTCTTATGGATTTTAAAGGTGTCAAAGAGCATGTCGATGTTCTTCCCTTGTAATTGTTTCCCATTATCGGAGGCGATTTCTGCAGGGATGCCAAACCTGCAAATAATGTTTTGAAAAATAAATGTGAACACGTCCACGTCCCTGATCCTGGATAGAGCTTTTTCCTCCACCCATTTGGTGAAATAGTCTGTTTCTACTATCAAGAATCGCATTTTGCCTATGCCAGTGATGAATAGTCCGACAATTCCAGGGGATCCCCACTGAGTTGAGCTCTGTTGCTGGTGCATGGATCTTCTTGGAGAAATGTTGGCATTCTTCGCATCTTCTAGCCATCCTTGCATCATCTCGTATCATGTGTGGCCAGTAATACCCATGCATCTTGGCTTTGTCAGCTAAAGACCTCATGCTGTTGTGATTGTCTGCATCTCCGTAATGAATGTCTTTCAGGATGCGATGACCTTCTTCTCTGGATAAGTGTCGCAGTAGCGGTCCAAGGAAGTATTTCTTGTATAGAATTTCGTCCCGAAGCTCATATCTCCCTGCCTTCGACTATATTTTTCGAGTTTGCTACAATCTGCGGGCAGCGTCCTTTCTTAGAGGTATACATGGACTTCGGTTCTCCAGTCTTCCTCGTTACTGAAGTCTTCAACTTCGTTGGATCTTGAAAAAATATCGTCTTCGGTGAAGCCATCAGCTATATCTTCTCCTACATCATCTTCGGCAATGTCCTCTCCTACATTGTCTTCACGATTAGTTGTAGAGAGGGTTTTCTGTGAGACAACTGAAGATTCGTATACTTTTGGTACTTTAATGGCTTCCACATTCTTGTCTTTCAGCATTGATGATATGTAGGCCAAGGCGTCGGCATGCCTGAGATCCTTCCTGCATAAGTGTCTAAACTTTATATTGGGCACTTGGGATGCTAGTGTTTGGACTAGCGCCATGTAGGCTGAGAGAGTCTCGTCATAGGTGTTGTACTCTAGTTCTATATGTCGGATGACCAATTGTGAGTCGCTTGTCAGGCGTACATCGGTTATCCCCATCTTTATTATTAAACGTAGAGCATGCACCACAGCTTCGTACTCTACCACGTTATTGGTGTGACCTTCGAACTCCGGTCTTAGTGCATGTAATATCCTATCGTCGGTGGGCGTAGTGATAACGATGCCTATGCCTGCACCGTCCTTGTTCCTATATCCATCAACGAAGACTTACCATCTTCGCTGATTAGAAGGTTCGAGTATGTCGACCGGGTCCTTTCCATCGTCATTTTCCCCTATTAGATCCTTCACTTCTTCGTCATTTTCCAAGGGTATGTCAGCTAGGAAATCTTCTAGGACTTGTGATTTTTTTGCGGTTTGGATTTCGTGTATAATGTTGAATTGCTCCAGCTGCGTATACCATTTTGCTATTCTCCCCACCTTTCCTGCATTCTTGGGGACAGATTCCAGCGGGGCCTTGCTTGGGACTCGAACATAATGAGTTAGGAAGTAGGTTCGCAGCTTATGAGTCGCCTATACTAGTGCCAGTATCAACTGCTCGATCTTGGTGTAATTCCTTTCTGATGTATTAGGGGTTTTACTGACGTAGTATATTGGTTGCTCCACTTCCGTGTTTTTCCTAACCAACAAAGCACTGACTGCATCTTCGATTGCAGCTATGTACAATGTCAACACCTCATCGGGATCAGGTTTTTGAAGGATCGAGATGGTTGCTAGATATTCTTTGATTTTCTTAAGGATATTGAAAAAGTGTTTGCATTTATCCAATGATCTAGCAATAAGCCTTCCTAAAGAAGCTATGGATCCGTTGAGCTTTTGGACTTCTTTGAGGTTTCTTGGGGATGGCATCTCCACGACGGCTTAGATTTTAGTCGGGTCCACTAGTAGAAAAGGGGGTTTTATGGACCCACATCAGAGACCCTCACTACCGGTCAACGGCCTGTTGACCATTGAAGACCGTCTCTGATACGGTAAATTTTCGGAGCATATCCCGGAGCCTTAGAAACCGTCGTTTAATTAATTTTTTAATTCCATTCATATCCTAATTTAGAAACCCACACCGAGACTGCTACACGTGGTTGATTCAGTGATATTTTCTAAGGCGGGAAGTCTCACTCGGTTCCCTCCATTTCTATAAACCTCGTTATTAACGATGGTATTTATCTCGTTCATATCGTCCATCTCTCTCCAATAGTTCATTTGCAGAGAAAAAAACCAGACACCATTAAAACTTCTCCTCCTTTCCCAGAACTCCACCATTAAAACTAATTAAGCCTTTGTATCACAAAATCTTTACTAAGATTAAAACTAATTAAGCCTTTGTATCACAAAATCTTTACTAAGATTAACCTGTTACAGCTCTCAATTGTGTAGCAGTTAGGTTTAATTCTCAAAATCATCAGGTACTGGTAAAGTTAGGGTTTTTTATTGAAGTTTTCTTTTCCTTCTTTTTTTTCTTTTACTGGTCGATTTTCCTCATGGGGTATAACAATAACTGTTTTATTGGTGGATTTCAGGTAAATCGCAATAGCGATCTAGTTGTAATTCTTCAACAGGTACAATTAGGGTTTTGGATTGAAGTTTTCTTTTTCTTTTACTGGTCGATTTTGGTCATGGGGTTTAATAATTATTGTTTTTTTGGTTGATTTCAGGTACATCTCAACAGCTTTGCAGTTCAGATTCTCATCAGGTATAGCAGATTTTATCGATTTGGGTGGTAGTAATTGATCATGTATTATGGTTAGTTAAATTATATTATTGATTGGGTCTGTGTATCATGTTTTAGGTTTTGCGTTGTTGAAAAGAATCATGTTTTATGGCTGTTACCCATAGATTTTTCTTTGTTCTTCCTTTTGGTTTGCAGTTGGTTCCTTATGTTTTATGTGATGGGTTAATAGGTTATTCAAGTTTGAGCATCTGTTATCCCTATTCCTTATGTTCACTATTTGATGACTTGTGAAGGGAGCAACACTAATAGTTACAGTTTTCTGTCATATATTCAAGGCATGACCTTAGTGTAATCTCTGGTTTTGATGAAATGGTTTGTTATGCTTAATGCAACCATTGTTGTGCTTTATGGATGTCATGTGATCGTCGTTGCAACTTAATGTTTGCACTTAGATAGGTTTTACAGTTTATTGCTTAAAGTTTTCTCTGTGATGGCTCTCTTCAACTTTTACTTATTTGGGTAATAACTTTGTTTGAAGTGAGTTTGTTAATATTTCAATGTGTGATTTTGTTGTAGAAAAATATGCCAACACCTCGTGCTGGAGGTAGCAGCCGATTTTGGTCTGGAAGTACTAGGTCTGCTAGTACTAGATCACCAAGTACTACTCCTAGCTCAATTGAAGCTAACTGGCCAAGGGGTTTGCTCAATTCACATGGCTCTCCGTCAACTGATGGTGCAAACCCAGCTGGAATTCCAAGTGTAGGGAGTCGACAAGTGTCTTCATCAGATGGTGAACATTCTCCAAGCCAAGGTACTGGGAATCAGCCTGAGGAACATGGATGTCATGAGGCCTTTCATCAGGCGGATAATGATCCTGGTGATACCGAGGAAAGCATGAACAACGGTATATTATATAACTTTGTTTTTCAGATTAATTTATATGATTAATTGACATCTAATTTGTTTTTTTGTTTGTTTTGTTTTATGTAGGTAACCAACTTCCAGAAATTCCTTTCAATTCCTTGGGAAAACCAATAGAAGATATTTCTAAGCCATATGCTTCCAGAATTGGGGTGATATGCAGGAATGTTGTTTCACCACATTATGAGGATTGGAGGATCGTCCCTGTGGAATTTAAGGAAGAAATTTGTAGGACCCTTAACAATGAGTACAAGATACCTGCAATCATCAAGGGCAAGGTTTTAAGAATGGCAAATAAATCATGGAAGAACAGAAAGAACAAACTAAGACTGTGGTGTGATAAGTTTGATACTATTGCTGAGCAAAAGCAAAATAGACCAGCAGGTGTGAGGAGAGAGAATTGGGAACGCTTTGTTGATTTGTATGCTTCAGACAAGGACAAGAAACTAAGGCAGATAGGGAGGGAATCAAGGAAGCAACTGAAAGCTCTCCACACTACTGGAAGGGATGGGATTGCTCGTCGTCGACATTTTATGGAGCAACAAAGTCCAACTGGTAGTGTATCAAGATCTGTGGTATACTTGGCAACACATGTTTACCAAGAAATCCCTCAAGAACATCTTGAGTTAATGGACCCAAATTGCTATGAAATAAAATGCAGAGAATATGTTGTAAGTTGTTTCTTGGTTTTTGATCGACTTGCATACATTTATATTTTAGTTTTATTTGTACTTGGTTTTCCACTTACATATAATCTGATGTTCTTTGCAGGAAAAGATAAGAGAGTTGAACGAAACTGAGCAGTATAGAAATGAAACTAATTTGGAAAAAGATGTTGTGGCCACGGTGGGTAAACTTGAATTTTTATTGCAGTTTGCAAAAAAGAAACTTGTCAATTGCAATCTAATGTTTTGTTTACTTCTTTGTAAGTGCTTGGAATTGATGTAGGGGCTTTGTTCGAGGAATGAGAGGTGGGGTATCAAAGACTGAAGTGCGCGCTTCTGCCATTCCTAGGGAGCAGTTACGTCAACAGGTGATGAAGACTAGAGATGTGGAAGAACGTGTCCATACTCTTGAGGTCACTGTTGAGACACTAATGGTTGGTTTAAGCTGCAATGCTAGCACCAGCAATGTTAATGCTTAGGTAGCATTCTATAACTAGTTAGTGATTAATTGCATGAGTTTCTTTTAGATTGAATGAATGTTTGTTCCAATTGACAGTGAATTAGAAACAATGAAAAGAAAATCTTAGATTTTAGAATAGTCGAATCATGATTGAGTGTTTAATCTTTGATTTTGTATGACCTTTCTTAGCGAGCAGTTGAAAAATTTATTATGTTTGCATTGTTCTTCTTATGTGCACCAGTATTTCTTACTGTTGTATTGGATATGGTTATGATCTGCAGGGAATGAATGCTGGTGGTTGTCCACCTAACAGTCAAAGAGTAATTTTGAGAAATAGGTGAAAGAGATGTGTTGCCTTGGGCCTTATAGACAGGACTATGCCTCTAATAAATGATGAATGTCGTTTGGTCCAGATTAAAGAAGTTTGTATAGAATCTGAGGGTCTTTTTGATTGCGATGAAACTTTTAAGGACCTTAACATAGGCGAGAAGATTTTATGTCCGCACAACTATGTTTTTCCAATTGTCGGTGATGGTTTTTAATCAAGTTGGAGTTCAGGTTTGCAGTGGAGGATACTGACTTTTTGGGAACTTCTTTTGGGTATACATGGCTGGGATATACATGTTTGATATATATTTACGCACTGGCCTGGTTTTTCTTTTTGGGTATACATGCATGGTTGGGATATACATGTCGGATATATATTTACGTACGTACGGGGTTTATATATGTAACTTTTTGGGGAAGCTTAATTTTCAGATGTAAGTATTTTGGGGTTGGGAAGCTTAACTTTCAGATGTTAGTATTTTGGGGTTTAGTTGAACTTGCAAGTTTGTATGGTTTTGAGTCTCATCTCTTTTTTTGTAAAGAAGAAGAGGCTCAAACCATGTAAAGAAGTGTCTTGCAACTACTATATGGATATGTAGCTTCAGCATGTTTTGGAGCCATGCTTTTATCCAATGAAATATATTTAGTAGCCTACATTTATTAGCTTTCGGATTTTTCGAGCATTTCAGTTTTAATATTGTTATTAACTTGTAACTTGTATTTTATAGGAACTTAAAATTTCAATCTCTGCAAGACCTACTTTGCATCTGTTTATCTAGTCTTTTGATAATTATCATGTTGAACAGAAACTTCAACTCATTACTAATTGAGAATCAGGAAATAAAGCTAGAAATTGGTACCTTTCATCACCATAATCTTTTACATTCAAATTCTAACTTCATCAAAAACCATTAGCAAGAGATGAACACTACAATTTACCATAATCTTTTACATTCAAGAGAAGATTACATCATTCATAAGCACATAAGAACTTCTCTTATCAATCTGTCTCGGTTAAATTCCTCTGGTGAAAAATCTTCCCATATTAAGAACTTATCTGGGGAAAAATCAACTGGGAAAAAAATTAAAAAAAGAAATCTGACTCGTTTTAAAGGCGATTCAGCCCATTCAGCTGAGTCAGTTATCAGTATGACTCTTTTGACACCATGAGTTTCTTATCCATCGATCCGAGAACAAAAAAGAAAGAGAAAAAGGAAATAAGCTCTCTCCTCTCGTAATAAACTTATATTCTCTCTCGATATCTATTTCTGAAAAACACTTTCATCGCAGGCAAATATAATTGATGTTGTACTAGGTAAAATTGATAAGGCTTTTAATTCTCGAAGTTTCTGGTTAGGATGTTGGTTCTCGATATGTACCTGGATGACCTAATTAGTTAAACTATTGTAGGATGTACGAAGAAGGCTCAACAACTCTGATTTGATTTCAGAACTCAGATCTCTAGCTCACCAAAATCTTATAACTACTCCAAATAAAGAATGGATGACTGCACGCAAGGGTTCACCTCAATGGATTACAGGTGTTCAATCTTTCATCCAATTTGAAACAAAGAGTCTTGGTGAAGGTATCAAAGAATTCTGTTGTCCTTGCGTTAAGTGTAAGAATTACAATAGTTTACCAAAATTTATAGATGATGACATGGGGATATTCTTGATTATGGGTTCTACAGCCAATACCGAACATGGATCCATCATGGAGAGCGACCTCGTGTGGATAATATTCAAGCACGTACTTTACCTTCCAATAATGTTCTGAATCAGGAAGCTGCATCTTTTACGAGAATATTTGACTTATTCAATGAGACACTAGGACGTGTAGATGGTCTTGATAATCCTGAAGACCAACCGGGTAATACTGTTGAAGTTGGTACTGCTGTTTAAGTTGGTACTGCTGTTGAAGATGGTACTTCTGTTGAAGATGGTATTGCTGTTCAGTTTAGGTGGATGTACCCTTACGAGAGGTATATACGATTCTTTAGTTTACTAATATCCAGTTAATTATTTTTGGAACTAAGCAAAACTTACATATCTTTGTTTACTGACCGCATGTGCAGGATGATGAGATACTACAAGGTTCTAGGTCGCAACAAAAATTATATAGAAGGCTCTATTACCAAACAGTATGAGGTCAATGAAGGAGCGCGCCATTGCGTGGAGATACTTCCTGCAGTGAGGCGAAAATCTTTTAAGTGTCGTGGAAAGATATCAATGCCTAGTGATGTTTATGTCCATACCCAGCTAATTCACAAGGAAAACCACATTTTTTGACCACCGTAGAATATGAACAAGTTCGTTTGTGGATATTGAGACATTCAGATGAAAATACTGAATGGGAAGAGTAAGTAAATCCCAAGTTGATTTCTATTTAGATCGTTTCATCACACTATGCACTGGATTTTAAGTTCAAAGAAATGAATATAGTATTAATCAGTGATAGATCTTAGTTTATTACTTTATTACATCTAATGAACTTAAACCGGAAGTTAACTACCACATGTTAAAACTGAAAGTTTCTTATTATCTTTTATATTGTTTTGTCGCTATTTTTGATTTATGGTTCAGTTTATTGCCATTAATTGTTAAACATTGGGGATTGTTATAATGGCATTTTCAAAAATCTGTGTGTGCTCGCTCGAAGCAAGGTTATCTAGGAGTAGTAGTACTACTTGATTATGTTTCTTGGTATATTAGTTAATGCTTATATCAATTGTCACTTTGTGTGTTGTTTGACAGGAAGTACAAGATATACGTTTGTAATTGTAACCAAACTCGTACGGGGAGGATAAAACCTACAGAATACATTGAATGGCTACAGAAACAACTTGAAAGCACTCCCATGACAGATTTTCGTAGGCTGGCAATTGGTCCTACCTTCACTACAGTTTCGTACAACTCAAAATTTGTTAATGGCTATCTTTTTTACACAGCCGATGCAGAAAAAAATTTAACTACACAAAATAGTGGAGTCACCATGGAAGCTTGCACCAGTTTTAGAGCAAGTTCCAGAGATACTAACTTGGTCGATAACGATACTACATACTACGACGTTCTACAACGTATACTTGAACTGGATTATGGAGTTTTCTCTGAAATTGTTTTTTACTGTGATTGGGTGCGAGTTGAAGACAAAATACATGGATCCTATGTGGATGCAGATACAAAGTTGAGGTTTGTCAACTTCAGAAGGTTTATGAGAAGCTCAAAAGAAGTCGACGAGCCATTCATCCATGCTTCTCAAGCTAGACAAGTTTTTTACTGCAGAGATGTGACAAGGGAGCATTGGAATTTGGTTTTGGAATCTCCAATAAGATCAGACCCCAATAAGAATGCTTTGGAAGATCCATTTGTCTTCACTGCAAATGTGAATGAAGCTCCATCAATTTTGACAACTGTTGGAGATGATGAGTATTGGAATGGAGAAGCTCAGGTAAGGTTTCATTCTATTTCTTCTTACATGTCTCTTCTAGTAGATTCCATATTTTTTACGTTCACTTTCGTTTTAATTTCATTTTCTATAATTGGTTATCTTTCCAAGGGCACGATAAATGGGGATACACGTACGTGAATAAACTTGCCCATCACCTTATAATTCAACTATTGGAAATCATGCAGCTCCCTTGCGCACATGTGAGTTTTCCTGTGCATTTTAAAGGCATTGTATAATCTGAACCTTGACAATCAGTACTTGTTTAGCTCCCCTACGCACATATGATTACTAGTTTAGCTTGTGCAACTATCTTTTTCTTACCCTGTATCTGCCTTCGATTTCCCTGAAGCTTATATTTTATTGCAATCTTCTCCTATCGTAGTTATGGTTGTGTGATGATTTTCCTGCAGTTTGTGGCCAATACTGCATGTATTTATGATTGTATATTTCAATGAGTTTTGCTTGGATAAATAACTTGCTCGGTCTACCATAGCCTGTTGCTGTTGTTCTTGGTTTAGGAGTTATACACTCCATTTTTTTTTTTTTGGCTAAGCATAAGTATCTTGCACTGTCTGCAATAGCCTGTTGTTGTTGCTTTGGTTTAGGAGTTGTACACTCCATTTGTTTTCTTTTTAGTTGTCTGTGGTTAGGCTTTTGCCTTCCATCTTGTCACGCTTCGGCGTTCTCCATCTTGTATTCTTTTTTCTTTTCATTTCATGATGAATGAAATTTAACCTTTCTCTTCAAAAAAAATAATAATTTTGCTTTGGTTTGATCCCTGCAATTAATGTGGATTGTATAAGTTGTTCACATGATGTGAATTGTAGTTGTGGTCTTGATTGGTCTGGTAGAATAGAAATGATTATGGTTTGATCCCTGCAATTAATGATCCAATAACTGTTATCTATATGACCTATATGTCAAATTACCTCGTACATGTGCTTTAAGCTACTACCCATTGCTAGAATGTCTGTTGAATTACCTCACATTGTTGTACATGACCTATATCTAGTAACTTATTTTGTTCTACCGTGTATTGTGAACCGAACGAAGTCATTGTACTGTTGTTGATTTGCTTTGCAGGAAGTCGCATGTGAACCAAGGACATAACACATTGATGCTCTGCTTAATATCATTTTGAAGTATTGTCATAGGAGGATCTGAATTATCATTTTGTTTTTTTATCAGTTTATTAGTTTACCATGTTGTTGTCAGAACTTAGCAACTTTGGACATGTATTATCTGAGCTCAGTATTTCATTTTTTTGTGTAGTTTTACACCCAATGGAATGAATGTTAAAATTCTCAGTTAAATTTGAAGTTGAACTTGAATTTCATTTAAAATTGAGTTGCATTTGAATTTCAGTTCAATTTGAGGTTGCATTTGAATTTCAGTTAAATTTGAAGTTGCATTTCAATTTCAGTTTGACTGTAATTTGACTTGATTGTAGTTTGACTTAACTAGATTTGACTTGACTGTTTGACTTAAATACCAGTAAGATTAATCCAGATTCATCCATTCAGACATTCAGCTGATCTGAATCTGATTTTTTTTATATTATAATTCAAATCTACGACCAATGTCGCGGGTCAACGTTTAGTTACTGTTAGAAACGGTCTCTGTTCAGAGACCCATGCCTTAGGGGTCGTTCAATTAAAAAACGCTTTATAAACGACCCTTTCAGAGAACCTTACAATGGGTCATTTAACTCGTATATATGACGTGTCCTGACAGTCGCGGAATTGTTGTTTTCCACTAGTGGTCGACTTCAATACCCCTCTTTGTTACCAGGTATCCGAGGAATTTTCCCAATGTAACTTCGAAGGTGCACTTTTCTAGGTTTACCTTCATATGGTACTTCCTCACCTTGTCAAAGATATCCTTTAAGTATTGCAAGTGATCTATGCGCAGCTTGCTCTTAACTAGCATGTCGTCAATGTAGACTTCCAACGTCTTCCCAATCCATGGCTTGAAGATTGCATCAACCATCCTATGATATGTTTCCCCTGCGTTCCTCAGCCCAAATGGCATGCGAGTGTAGCAATAGAGTCCGTGTGGGGTGAAGAATGATGTGTGTTGTTGATCTTCTTCAGCCAGAGTTATCTGATTATATCCAGAATAACCATCTATGAAAGACAACTCTTCGTGACGTTCTACGAATTCGACTAATTAATCGATGCTAGGGAGCGGGTAGCTGTCTTTCGGGCACGACTTATTGAGGTTGGTGAAATCAATGCATATCCTCACTCCAGCGTTCTTCCTGGTCACGATGACCATGTTCAATCCATGTGGGATATCTGACTTCTCTTATGAATCTGGCTTCCATAAGCTTGTTAAGCTCATTTTCCACGGCCTGATGGTATTCAGGTGCTACTTTGCATAATTTCTTCCTGAAGGGATTGGTACCTGGCTTTATTCGAAGCTCGTGTTGTATGATCTTAGGATCGATCCCTGGCATATCTCCTATCTTCCACGCAAAGACGTAGGCATAATCCTTGAGCAATTGGACTAAAGCCTCTTCTCGATCTTTATCCATTAAAGTTCTTATCTTAATCATCTTGGGGTCTTCAGCCATTCCTGTTAGAGCATAACTCGGTCGACCTCGCATGCGTTGTTATCTCAAGCATGTTTGTCAATGTTAGTGATCAAAACTATGAGTCTTGATTTCTAGCCTACATAGCTAAGTCTCGGACTAGGATAGAAAAGTGTAGTTGAGCTCAAGGACTTCATGGCGATTCATCATACAACGACGAAGATCTATACAAGGAACCGTGGAACTTCATCAACAAAAAGGTATGTGGAGACTTGAACATATCTATCACTCAAAAGTCTATCTATTCTATCTGCTACTTCTTATGAGACAAAAGTCGTATGCTATATAGACTAGATCATACACATTTGACATTTCGAGCTGAGCATTCATTGCTTATCTTTTATCTCGAAATCGTGTGTTGGTAAAGCGTATTGATCAAGTTTATCTTCGCCTAGTGACGAAATTCATGAAAAGTTTCAATCACTTTGAGAATTGCTCTGACGTGAATCGGTCTGTGAATAACGGCTACATAGCATCCTCTGAGAATGTCTCAATGATTGAAATGAGAGTTTAGATTACATAACCATGTATTCCTTGAACCGAAGTTTTGGAACTTTGTTGATCAAGAGAAATCGGGAGGATTGTGGAATTGGCTTGCCAAGTCCGCGAACCCAGTCCGCAGACTCATTCCGCGAACTGTCGGAAATTCTGACCGAGAAATTCTGCTGGATTTTCCAAAACTCGTTTGTGTGCTAAGTCCGCGAACTCAGCCGTGAACCCAGTCCGCGAACTGGCGGAAGTTCTCTGTCCGAGAATTTCTTCTTAGTTTGGAAAACTCAACCGATTAACTTAAGTCCGCGAACTTGTTTGTGAACTTAAGAGGTTATGATCTAAAGATGTGCTCTGAACATGAAACATTAAAATACTAAAAAATCCTTTATGCAAACCGTGTCTATAATGTTCATGAGCCGATTCAATCGAATCGAATCATCTTTGTTTCAATTGTGTCTTGTGTAGTTACATAAGATCTCATAAAAATTGAACAACTCTTTAACTAGTTCATTTGAGTCAATTGAACTAGTTATGGTGAAGAAGAACAAGGTTAATATGAAATGCTCATATGGTTAACCTTTTGGGTTACTATGTTGAACCAACATACACGTACATGTTTGGGCATGGTTTTCACAAACCCAGTAAACGTATATCTCAAGTGTGTGTGACAAGCTAAATTTTCGATCTAACGGTTGAGAAATATTAGCTTGAATCTAAATCAGGTTTTCATCTAACGGTGAATAAGGATTGATTTGTACCTAAGGCAAAACCTTGATTTGAAGGTTATATAAAGGAGACATCTAGCATTGTGCAAAACTAATCCCCACACGTATGTGTGATACTAGTGCGCTCGCTAGAGTCGATTCTCCTTTAACCTTTCGTTTTCTTCTCTAAAACCAGGTTAACGACTTAAAGACTTCATTGGGATTGTGAAGCCAGACCGATACTACTTTTATCGTAGTTGTGTGATCTGATCTTGCATCTTCTATCGTACGAGTACAATCGATTGATTGGCTTGAGATCGTGAGAGTTCTCCGATAGGCAAGATAAAGAAGTCACAAACATCTTCGTCTCACTGTTTGTGATTCCTCGACAAACCGCATGTGTAGTCAGGAAGGATTGTAGAGAGGTGATTGATTAATCTAGGTTGTTCTTCGGGAATATAAGACCGGATTATCAATTGGTTCCTGTTCACCTTGATTTTATATCTTAAGACGGAACAAAACCTAGGGTTTATCTGTGGGAGACAGATTTATCCTTTGATAGACTTTTCTGTGTGAGACAGATCTGTTTATTATCAAGTCTTTGATTTTGGGTTGCAGCAACTCTTGGTTGTGGGTGAGACTAGCTAAGGGAATCAAGTGTGTAGTATCCTACTGGGATAAGAGGCGTAGGAGTACAACGGTACCTTGGATCGGTGGAAGACTGATTGGGGTTCAACTATAGTCCAGTCCGAATTTAGCTTGGAGTAGGCTAGTGTCTGTAGAGGCTTAATACAGTGTGTATTCAATCTGGACTAGGTCCCGGGGTTTTTATGCATTTGCGGTTTCCTCGTTAACAAAATTTCTGGTGTCTGTGTTATTTCTTTTCCGCATTATATTTTATATAATTGAAATAATACAGGTTGTGCGTTCGTGATCATCAATTGGACATCCAACCTTTGGTTGTTGATTGATATTGATTGATCCTTGGACATTGGTCTCTAGTACTGTCCAAGTTATTCCTTGTATTTGATAAAGACTCGCTATTGCTTTTAGCTTGAGTAAAAATCAAATCAAGAGAGAGATATTAACTCCTTGAGATACTTTTATCTAGATTGAGTCTGACTGCCTAGTTGATTCTCTAGCAAAGTATTTCGGAGTTAGTCCATACATATTGCTAAGCGAAATATTGAATGGTGTTGTTAGACTACCGCTTTTTCAATTGGTATCAGAGAAGGAAAACACGTTTAAGACCTAACAAGTCTGTGTTTGTGGCAATCTGAGTCTGTGGACAGAATATCATACACATACCAAAATGCCTCCTAAATCTGTCAACCTTGTCAAGCGCCTCGGAAATACCTCAAAGGGTCACTCCTTAGATGATTCTTCCAAATCCCGAGGTAGGAAGACTGTTCCATCCTATGTTGGTCATTCTTCCTCCAATGAGACTTTGGACATAATGGCAAAAGATGAAATGGAGCTCACGAGAATTTCAAAAAATTCTACAGAGTTTGTTGATCTCAAGGATCATGTACAGCTCATGGATGAATTCGAAAATTCTATTGATCGTGAACAAGTACTCTACAACATTATAGGGTCATTCTCTAAGGAAATTGAGAAACTTCTTCAAGAAAACAATATACAGCGTGAAAAGATTTGTGATCTTGAAAAGCTGGTCAAAGAAGGCTCAATTAGAGAAAATTGGTTGATCAAGACGCATTCATCCGATCTAGACAGACTTCGTGTTAAGAAGGAGAAACTTGAAGCATCGCTTGTCTTAGCCCATGGACAGTACAAATCCTTTGAAAAGGAAAACTCTGTTTTAAAGAAAAATTCTTCTGCACAAATTAATTCTCATGATACAGAATGAAATTTTCTCCATAAGAATATTGTGTCAAGAAAAGTTCTCATAACTTACAATCTTCTCCGATAGCTATGAAGTTTAAACAAGTACCAGTTGTTGCTTCTCCTTCATGAATATGTACCTTTTGTGGAAAAGAAAATCACTATGTTATCCATTGTTTTGATAGAAAGAAACGTGTTTCTGAACTTCACAAATTGCTTCTTTCTACTGTCAGTGGAGTAAATAGTCGGACGACTACTACAGTGAAGGTCTCTTTCACAGGAAACCAGGCATCTTATAAAAATGATCTCTCACCTAGAAATCATTACAAGACATTTGTAAATTCTCGTTCTACCAATGAAAGTATGTCCTGTACTTATAAGAACGAATCTGATAAATCTAAGTCTAGTGTGTGGAGACGAGTTTCGGAAAATCCCCTAGAACCTATTTCTAGAGGCCCTAGACTTTGTCATCAGAAAGGTTTCTCTCCTATGATTCCCAGAAAGACTGTGAGACACACCGTTATTCCTGGAAGCTACGGTAAAAGGACAAGAATTGCTGAGATAAGATATCCTAGAGAAAATTACAGCTATTCTCTCAGAACCTATGGTGAGACTATGTCTCCCTCTGCTATCTAGCAGCAGAATGTTCTATCCTTGTGTCTAACTTGAGAGATACAAGGATGAGGATTTGAGAGATGCTAAAGTATTGTGTTATATTTTCTCTAGGTTGTATACCCCTTGTTGTAATGATCTTCTGTAGTCTCTTTTTCTTTCTGTCACTTTTGATCTTTGGTGGACGCTTTGGAAGCTGCACAATATCTCTCTTTAGAGCCATTTTGGTCGGCCCGCGAACGCTCATATATCCTCAAGTAAATCTAGGGTTTCTAGCCAAGGCATTCACGAACATATGTAAATCTTATATTTGTTTCATTTTTCTTCAGAAAGGAGCTCTATGGAAACTGTTCCCAAAGAAGAAGTTAACCCTATGGTTGAGGATGATCTCAAAGGATTGGTGAATCTATCAAGGATCTGATTCTTGTTCAGAATGAAGTTAAGAACGAACTGGCTAATCTTCAATTGCAGATAAACCATCTTATTGATGGACAGGAGAAAATCCTTGGTACTCAGAATATCTTGATCAGAAATCAGAAGAAAGTTATCCTTGACTGTGCAAAGGCTCGTCATTATGCTCGCACTATTGATCGAAAAGTCAATGTTCTAACATTTGAACATGGTGTCTCTACGGTCAACATGGTCAAGGATATCAGTGACTCCTACTTTGATGGACCATTTCTGAGGTATGAAATCATCAAGGAAAACTAAGTTTTGTAGCCTAGGAAACTTCTTATGAGAAATTATTCTTATTTTTGAGAAGGATTACTAGAGTTTGGAATAGCCATTATTGTGATTACACATTGCTATGTCCAACGGTTTCATCTTCTTGTTTTTAGATTTATTGGTTTAAATTCTAAAAATATTTGGAGGATGATGTGTTTGCAGTATTTAATCTTTATGATTTGTTAAATTACAACTTTTTATGGGATATGTATTGTTTGCGTCCGTGAACTTGAAGGTCCCATATTGTGTCAAAAGTAAAGTCGTTCATATATTGATATTCGTATTGATGAAAGGACGAATGGACTTTTGACAATTACAAAAGTTATGCCTATGCAGTCAATTATTTTATGGAAAATAGGATGAAATCTTTTGTTTGACAAGGATAAAGTCTATTATGTCGTTATGCAAATAGTGATGGAAAATAGAATAGATCCTTGTATGTTATCCACTGTATTGATCTTCATTGATCCATTTTGTTATGCTTTACCGTGAAGGCTCCATTGTGTGTCTTACGTTGAGCATGATACAACTAAGTCGATTATTATTATTGGCTTGTTGGTTGTTCCATAAGATGTTATATGTCGAGCATTATGAACTAATTTAATCAACTAGTTTGGTTATTTAGTTTGTACTCCATAAGTTTTCTTTCTTATGTCGAGTACATGTACGGTTAAGGTTGTCATATTCTATGATGAACTTAGTCGGGGTTCCATAAGTTCCTTTATGTTGATCCCAAAATAATTAAATTGATTACTTCGGTGATTAGTCTGGTTGTTTGTATTACAATTAGATTAATTGTAGGTTCTCTTGTAATTAATCTAGTTGAGTTTTCATATATTCCACAAATTCTTGTGTTGAGTATATGAACGGCTATACTAATCATGTTCTATTGGTTAATGTAGTCGTATATTCCGTAAGGTTTTCCTTATGTTGAGTATCTGAACGATTAAGTTAGTCATCTCCGTATGATTACCTTTGTCGTAGCTCCGTAAGTTTACTTATGTTGAGCACTTTCAATTAAATTGATCACTTTTGTGGTTTGATTTAGTTGCATATTCCAATTGAGTTAATCATGGGTTTACTTGTGATTAATTTGGTTGAGCTTTGGATATAGAAAATCATTTCTATGGTTTTTGGTGTCCAATTTAAAAATCCTTCTTTTCTTTCGAAATTAAGGTCGCTCTTGTTGTTCTTTCGGGAATGACATCAAATGGGGAGAGTTCTTTTGAACTTGTGCTTAATGGTAATATCTTGCGGGGTGTGCGGCTGTGGAATCTTGTAGGGGTTATCTTGTATCTTAAAACTCCTTGATGAATGCATTTAGCTTCGGCTTTATGATTGCATCTAAATTAAGTTGGTATGTATTGTTCTTTTAGTCTATGAAATGTCTCTTGTGGAAATTTCATTATGATCCCGTTCTTGTACCTTTGCCAATTTTATTGACAAAAAGGGAGAGAAATAATGTAGTTCACACTACAAATACATATGGTTTTCGGATCATTGTGTAAGGGGGAGTGGTTTCCATGATCGAGATGGAGTATTGACTAAGGGGGAGTGATACATATCACCGTAGTATTATTTTTAAAGTCGTGATACAATTGGACTTTGATATTACATAATAATACTATGACACTATATAATAGTGATCGAGAATCTCGATTTCTCTTATTGTTATAGCTATGGATCTTCAACAATGGTGATGCTAAACTTACAACCTTTGGGATCATTGGAGTATTTGGAAGGACGAAGATTTCAGGGAACGTTGAAGGTTAGACTATGGAATAGGAGCCACTAAAGTTTATCTTTTTGTATTCCATATGTATTAATAGTTTTGTCACTAAAATTGACAAATGTGGAGATTGGCAGATCATAGCTCGGTCGACCTCGCATGCGTTTCTATCTCAAGCATGTTTGTCAATGTTAGTGATCAAAACTATGAGTCTTGATTTCTAGCCTACATAGCTAAGTCTCGGACTAGGATAGAAAAGTGTAGTTGAGCTCAAGGACTTCATGGCGATTCATCATACAACGACGAAGATCTATACAAGGAACCGTGGAACTTCATCAACAAAAAGGTATGTGGAGACTTGAACTTATATATCACTCAAAAGTCTATCTATTCTATCTCCTACTTCTTATGAGACAAAAGTCGTATGTTATATAGACTAGATCATACACATTTGACATTTCGAGATGAGCATTCATTGCTTATCTTTTATCTCGAAATAGTGTGTTGGTAAAGCGTTTCTCTTTGATCAATTTTATCTTCACCTAGTGACGAAAGTCATGAAAAGTTTCAATCACTTTGAGAATTGCTCTGACGTGAATCGGTATGTGAATAACGTCTACATAGCGTCCTCTGAGAATGTCTCAATGATTGAAATGAGAGTTTAGATTACATAACCATGTATTCCTTGATCCGAAGTTTTCGAACTTTGTTGATCAAGAGAAATCGGGAGGATTGTGGAATTGGCTTGCCAAGTCCGCGAACCCAGTCCGCAGACTCATTCCGGGAACTGTCGGAAGTTCTGACCGAGAATTTCTGCTGGATTTTCCAAAACTCGTTTGTGTGCTAAGTCCGCGAACTGGCGGAAGTTCTCTTTCCGAGAATTTCTTCTTAGTTTGGAAAACTCAACCGATTAACTTAAGTCCGCGAACTTGTTTGTGAACTTAAGAGGTTATGATCTAAAGATGTGCTCTGAACATGAAACATTAAATTACTAAGGAATGCTTTATGCAAACCGTGGCTATAATGTTCATGAGTCGATTCAATCGAATCGAATCATCTTTGTTTGAATTGTGTCTTGTGTAGTTACATAAGATCTCATAACAATTGAACAACTCTTTAACTAGTTCATTTGAGTCAACTGAACTAGTTATGGTGAAAAAGAACAAGGTTAATATGAAATGCTCATATGGTTAACCTTTTGGGTTACTATGTTGAACCAACATACACGTACATGTTTGGGCATGGTTTTCACAAACCCAGTAAACGTATATCTCAAGTGTGTGTGACAAGCTAAGTTTTCGATCTAACGGTTAAGAAATATTAGCTTGAATCTAAATCAGGTTTTTATCTAACGGTGAATAAGGATTGCTTTATACCTAATGCAAAACCCTGATTTGAAGGCTATATAAAGGAGACATCTAGCATTGTGCAAAACTAATCCCCACACGTATGTGTGATACTAGTGCGCTCGCTAGAGTCGATTCTCCATTAACCTTTGGTTTTCTTCTCTAAAACCAGGTTAACGACTTAAAGACTTCATTGGGATTGTGAAGCCAGACCGATACTACTTTTATCGTAGTTGTGTGATCTGATCTTGCATCTTCTATCGTACGAGTACAATCGATTGATTGGATTGAGATCGTGAGAGTTCTCCGATAGGCAAGATAAAGAAGTCACAAACATCTTCGTCTCACTGTTTGTGATTCCTCGACAAACCGCATGTGTATTCAGGAAGGATTGTAGAGAGGTTATTGATTAATCTAGGTTGTTCTTCGGGAATATAAGACCGGATTATCAATTGGTTCCTGTTCACCTTGATTTTATATCTTAAGACGGAACAAAACCTAGGGTTTATCTGTGGGAGACAGATTTATCCTTTGATAGACTTTTCTGTGTGAGACAGATCTGTTTATTATCAAGTCTGTGATTTTGGGTTGCAGCAACTCTTGGTTGTGGGTGAGATCAGATAAGGGAGTCAAGTGCGTAGTATCCTGCTGGGATCAGAGACGTAGGAGTACAACTGTACCTTGGATCGGTGGGAGAATGATTGGGGTTCAACTATAGTCCAGTCTGAAGTTAGCTTGGAGTAGGCTAGTGTTTGTAGCGGCTTAATACAGTGTGTATTCAATCTGGACTAGGTCCCGGGGTTTTCTGCATTTGCGGTTTCCTCGTTAACAAAATTTCTGGTGTCTGTGTTATTTCTTTTCCGCATTATATTTTATACAATTGAAATAATACAGGTTGTGCGTTTGTGATCATCAATTGGAAATCCAACCTTTGGTTGTTGATTGATATTGATTGATCCTTGGACATTGGTCTCTGGTACTGTCCAAGTTATTCCTTGTATTTGATAAAGACTCGCTATTGTTTTTAGCTTGAGTAAAAATCAAATCAAGAGAGAGATATTAACTCCTTGAGATACTTTTATCTAGATTGAGTCTGACTGTCTAGTTGATTCTCTAGCAAAGTATTTCGGAGTTAGTCCATACAGATTGCTAAGCGAAATATTGGGTGGTGTTGTTAGACCCCCGCTTTTTCAGTTCCGATGTTGACGTCCTTGGTCGGTTCAACTGATGTGAACTTAGGCTTTGGTTCCCCTAAGAGAGGAACGTTCTTTGATTGCTATTTGGCAGGCTCTTCATTGTCCTTCGATCCTGAGCCGCTGGCTTCATTAGTTAGGATGACATTACCCTTCGTCAGAGTCTTTCTTCAAGGTATATATCAATTGCTTTGTCCTTGGCCTCTGCCCTGTCCTTACTTTTTCGGGTCTTTTGTCGCTCCTCCTGTTAGGCGATGATTTGGTTCTGGATAGTTTGGCATTCTCGTGCAGATACCTGATCCCCTTAGATTTCCATTTCCCCTTCGGGATTTGGGAACCTAAGGTATTGGTGATAGGTTGCGGCCACACCTTTGAGTTTATGGACCCATCACCGACCACTAATGGCATTGTAGGGGTATGATGCGTCCATTACGCTGAATCTGTTACTGACTTTCATCGGTACTTCTTTAACTTCTAAGGTAATGTCACCTAGCGGCTTTATCGCAACTCCGTTGAATCCGTAGATAGTGTAGTAAGAAGACATCAGTTTTTCATCCTTCAATTTCATCCGTTTGAAGTGTCATAGAATAAGACATTGACCGACATCAGCAGAAAAAATCAGAGGCGTGTTCATCCATTCTTCGTGCTCGTTCACCTCCTCTCCATCAATTTTATACAACTCGCAGTAGTACTCGAACTGTTTCCTTAATCTTTTCCCGATTTGATCAGTTAGTGCTGGATCGCTGGGCTCCGAGCAGGAAATACCGTTGATTGTTCGGTCATTCTCTGGTAGCTGGACTTGCTTGTTCCGATTTACGTTTACTTCAGGTTCTGACTTCTGAATGTACTACTTGAGTTCGCCAGCATCGATTAGTTTCTGGATCATTATCTTAAGATTCTTGCATTTCTCAGTTTGGTGGCCATTGAAGCAGTGGTACTCGCAATAGTCTTTTGACTTCTCAGATCTTGGCGGCTGCTGTCCCTTGGACCACGGAAATTCGAGATTTTCCCGATCCTTGATATCTCTGAGGATCCATACGTAGCTGGTATTCAGCTTCGTGTAAACTTGATCTTCAAATCTTCGATCATTACGACGATGGTCATCCCTTCATCCTTTTTATCTTCGTTCTATCGCTCGGTCGAGTTTGCTCTCTTTGACCCGCTGGCATGTTCGAATGAATTAGTTCGATGTGACTTCTGGGTTTGATCTCTAGGATTCTCCCGTTGGATTTCTTCTAACCTGGCATGTCTCTCAATGATTATTCGAAGATCCCCCTCGGTGGTAGGATTATTGTTGTGAATCTCGACGAATAATGGACTTAATATGTCCATCCCCATTTGTAACAATTGATGCTGACCACTGGACCTACATTCTCTATTGATTGACATATCTTGTTCCACTGGTCAGTGTACTCTCTGATAGTTTCTTTGAATGCAACTGCTAGCGAGAAGAATTTGTCCATGTCGGCGTTGACAGCCTTGTTGTACATGTAGGTCTCCAAGAATACCTCTGTGAGCCGTCCATAAGAATCAATAGAGTTTGGGGGAAGGTTATCGAACCGGGACAATCCCGATCCTTTAAGGCTCGATGGGAAGTAGCTGCACAGAACGACGTCGTCTCGCTCCCATCTGGCCATCATTCGGTTGTAGTAACGAAGGTGGGCCGCCAGATCGTTAGAACCATCATAACATTCAAAATCAGGGATCAGACACTTCAAGGGAATGAGTGCTCTCGGTAGGTGGGGAACCAGGAAGTGTTCATCCATGGCAAGGAAGTGTTCATCCCACAACCCCGCTTGCTTGGATTTTCGCGTTTGGCTATCATAGTAATCTGAGGATCGTGGCACATAGTCAGGATCGGTATGATCACTTCTGTGGGAAGGACGTCGGTCTAATGGTTCCGAATTTCGCTGATTGGCTATGACCATCCTTCGGTATTGATTGGGCACCGGGGCCTTGGAATTAACTTCGTCTTGTATAGCATGGACAGCCGCTGACCTTGCATCTGATGCCATCCTTTCCTTGAGTTATTGATTCTCTCGCGCTAGCAGCGCTAATACATCCATGTAAACCTTCTGGCTTCGTTTCATTTCCTCTAGCTCCTTAACCAGATGGATTGATGGATTAGATCCTTGGTTTGGGGTTCTTGCTTGCCATGCAATCACAACGGAGGTTCGGTCATCATCTATGGTTTGGATCAATGGTACAGGAGGATCCTCTGCTGGTCCTGGTAGTATCGTCGGCTGGATGACTCCCGTAGGAACGTGGCCGGATACTTGGTGCGTTGTGTTTGGCAGCAATAACGACTGATTCTGGTCATAGCATCCCGTACAGGGGCTGCTGCATCATGGAGTCTTCAACGTCGACCTCTCGTTGTCCCGCCGCTCTTTCTGCCACAGCTGCTTTCACTGCGTTTATCTTGGCCGTCTTCGCCTTTGCCGGTGCTGCCTTAATTGCGGCTGCTTTTGTGGATGCCGCTGCTATCGATTCTGCATCGACAAGATTGACGTTTTCTACCACATCAGGATCTTTGCTAGTAGTAGCTTTGAGATTTTCACCCTTCTGTTTGCTTCACGTCATAAAAGGTGTAGTCCTTGGCGTCTCCTTTGACGATGCTTTTGCTTTTCCAATGTCTTTCGTCTTATCCATGTCCTGCAAAAGTAAAACCGTTGACAAGGAACATATTTCCGCAATATTTCGTTAGTTAGCATCACGATGGTATGACAGGTAAAACCATAAACTTCACTCGATCGTATTGAATAAAGAAGATCCACGGTGACTAAAAGAAAATGGATCGGGAATTTTAAACGAACCCAAGATAATGTGGGATCATAAAACAAAATACAAATTCGGGGACTTCCGTGGATCAAAAATCGAAACAATTGACAAAAAATAGGTAGATCCGCCGGTTTTTACCAGACAGCTTCCCTCCTCAGTTAATGATTGGGAATATGGTGGACTATGTACATCTTTCTGCGAAAACCTTATATCCTTCAAAGAACCTGATGTAGTACATCTTTCTCTGTATCATTAATGATTGTTGACCCCTTCTTCTGTATCAACTGTAACAGTTGACCTCATGCTTTTGGATCAACTATGACTGTTGATCCATTACGTCAGTTTAAGTTAGTTTGCTTCGCAAGTATTTCCTTTTCTAGTTTTCGTCAAACTCTTTCCTTTAATCAGTTCATGTAAGTCTATATAAAGACTGGAACTCTTGTTTACAAGACACATCTTATTATCATATTATTATCAAGTTTGTTTATCAATCTTTTGTCTTAGAATCTTGATCCTAGAATCAGTTTTCTATTAAGTTTCTGACGAAACTTAAACCTATCCCTGTTACCCCTGTTCTGTGCTATACTAGTTGGTATCATATATAGAGTTTTTAGATTTTTATCTAGAAACAGATCCTTTCCACAGCTTCCGCAACAACTCAAAACCCTAAATTTTCACCCACCTACCTTTCGTTACAATGGGAGACAAGTTAACACCAACTGAAATTGATTCCATTGTCACAGCACTTGAAACCAAGCTCAGCGCAGCACTTGAAACCAAGCTCGGCAACAAAATTGAAACGTCTTTTAGTTCCTTAGAAACCAATTTTGCTACCAAGCTTGATTCAACTACAAATTCTCTAAAATCTGCACTTGCTATGCATGGAGATTGTTTAGACAAATTATGGAAACATGCTGGTTTTGGTGACTTGGTGATGCCTAAATTAACCGATGATACATAAGGGGACCAAAGCTCTGGCGAAAAAGAAGAAGATGAAACCAAAAAAGATAAACCTTCTTTTACTCAGAATGATAATATTCCTGAGAATATTTCCCATACCCTTTACCACAAGGAACCCTTGGAAGGTTATGTTAACAAAAAAAAGATTACCATACCCCTCAACTATGATGAAGATGACAAAGCTGAAGAACTCAAAGAGCAACAATGGGTTGATGAAAAACGATTAAAATCTGGTATGAATCCTTATGGAACTTTACCAGAATATAAGTTGAAGGCTGATATACCTAGTTTTCATGGTGGTTTACATATTGAAGACTTGCTGGATTGGTTTTATGAAGTCGATTCCTTTTTCACTTTCATGGAAGTTCCTGAATCTTCTCAAGTTAAACTGGTAGCTTATAAATTAAAAGGTGGAGCTGCAGCTTGGTGGGAAAAACTCGGTGAAGATCGACGTAATGCTTATAAACCTCCTACACGTACATGGCAAAGAATGAGACAATTATTAAGAGATAAATTCTTACCTAGAGATTATATGCAACAACTTTTTATTAAGCTCCAGGACTGTCGACAAGGGGCCATATTAGTTGAAGAATACGTTGATGAGTTCTATGCTTTAGTTGCTCGTAACCAATTGAATGAAACTGAAGAGCAATTAGTTGCACGTTTTATAGCTGGTTTGAATAATTTAATTCAACAGGGACTGACGCAGTCCGTGTTTACAATGGTTGAAGCCATCCAAAAAGCTATTAGAGTTGAAAGGCGTGTACTCAGTACCTCTAGACAAGCAACTCCACGTCAAGCTCGTTATCAACACTTTTCTAAAACTGCCAGACCATATAATTATTTTTATGGTTACCAAGCTAAAAAGGGATCAACAGTCGTTGTTGACCCATCCTCACAGGGATCAACTGTCTTTGTTGATCCACATGACAGAAGTGCAAACCAACCATATCAGCAACAACAACCTACTTCTGTTCCTTCAGAACCTGCTCCTACAATGCATATCTCATATGCTAAGCCACCTCAGCCTCCTCCACAACGAAATTTTGTTCGCAATACTAAAGGTAATCAGTTTCAACAAGATTTTCCACCATTATCTAAACCCTCTAACCCTTATTCAAAATTTCGAGGAGATAAATATAACAAGTGCAACCAAACTGGCCATACTTCTAGTGATTGTCGCAATTCCATGCTTACATTAATGAAACTTCGGACGAAACACAAGAAGAAGAAGCATTAGGAGATGATGAATTATTTTATCTTCAAGAACATGAGACTTATGATGCAGATTTCCTTGGGATGATTCGACCAGTTTTAATCACTGAACCATGTCCTACTCAGAGACATAATATTTTCAGATCTCATTGTTTCATTGAAGAGAAGCTTTGCACTATGATCATTGACAGTGGAAGTACGGAAAACTATGTTTCTGCAAAGTTAGTTGAGAAACTTGGTTTACCTGTTACTCTTCATCCAAAACCGTATTTAGTTGGATGGATAAACATCTCTTCCACTCAGCAAATTAATCATCAATGTTTGGTGAAGTTTTCTTTCCCTGGGTATTCAGATTATGTTTTGTGTGATGTTATTAACATGACTGCAGAAAATTTATTATTGGGAAGACCATGGCATTATGATATTCGTGTTGTTCATAACTGCTATGAGAATACTTATACCTTTGTTCATGAAGGGTTTACTAAAGTTCTATGGCCTTTACAATCTTCTAATTCAGTCAAGGAACCATCAGATAAGAAGACAAATCCACTAGTTGCTACTGTTGTTCATTCTTTACAACCAAATCATTCTTTGAGTTCTCATGAAGCTGATAAACCAATGGTGGACATTCCATACAAGGTACAACCTTTATTATCTTCTTTCAATGACTTATTTCCTAATGAATTACCCAATGTTTTGCCTCTATTAAGAGATCTACAACATCAGATAGACTTTATACCTGGAACTTATATTCCTAATCAACCTCATTATAGGTTAAGTCCTAAAGAATATGAGATTTTACAAGGTCAAGTTGATGATTTGTTACAAAAAGGTTTGGTAAGACTTAGCAAAAGTCCTTGTGCTAGCCCAGCCTTTTTAGTAGACAAAAAGGATGGTGGACATCGTATGTGTATAGACTGTAGAGCATTAAACAGAGTTACTATACCATATAGGTTTCCCATACCAAGAATTGATGACATGATAGATATGCTTTCGGGTGCTAAAGTGTTTACAAAGCTTGATTTACGTAGTGGATATCATCAAATACGTATTCGAGAAGGTGATGAATGGAAAACAGCTTTCAAAAAAAAAGAAGGTTTATATGAGTAGTTAGTCATGCCTTTTGGATTATCTAATGCTCCTAGTACTTTTATCCGCCTCATGAATCAAGTCCTTCAACCTTTTCTTGGAAAGTTTGTCATTGTATATTTTGATGACATACTGATTTTTAGCAACAATGAAGAAGATCATATTTCACATTTATCTCAAGTCTTTCAGGCACTGCAGGACAATGTTTTGTATGTGAATCTAAAGAGGTGCACTTTCTTTACAAACAAGGTTACTTTCTTGGGATATGTTGTGTCGGATACTGGTATTTCTGTGGATGATTCTAAAGTTAAGGCAATTGTGGATTGGCCTACTCCAACATCTATTCGTGAAGTAAGAAGTTTTCATGGGTTAGCTTCTTTCTATAGAAGATTTGTGAGAAACTTTAGTACCATTGCAGCTGGTTTGACAGATTGTTTGAAGTGTGATACTTTTGAGTGGACTGAAGAAGCAGATAAGAGCTTTAATCTTCTTAAGGAAAAATTGTGCAGTGCACCTGTTCTTGCCATGCCAAATTTTGATAAACCTTTTGAGATTCATTGTGATGCTTCTGTTGTTGGCATTGGTGTTGTGTTATCTCAGGAAGGACATCCAGTTGCATACTATAGTGAAAAGAATTCAGATACAAGGAAGAAGTGGTCTACTTATGAGTTGGAATTAATTTGCTCTTGTTCAAGCTCTTAAGAATTGGCATCCTTATCTTATTCACAGTGAATTTGTTGTCAATACTGATAATCAAGCTCTCAAGTTTTTGAAAACTTCAGCAAAGGTCAATAGGATGCATGATAGATGGTTATCTACTATTAACCAATATACTTTTTCCATTAAACATCAAAGTGGGAAACTTAATCAAGTTGCTGATGCTTTGAGTAGGAGAGCTCATCTTCTGGTTACTCTTAAACATGAGAGTTTAGCCTTTGATTTCTTAAAAGATTTATATAGTGAAGACAAAGAATTTAAGCAACTTTGGGACAAGTGTGGTTCTTCAACAGGAAGTGTTGATGATTTTCTCATTCAAGAAGGGTTTCTCTTTAAAGGAAATCGTTTATGTATTCCACAATGTTCCTACGTCTTCATCTCATCCAAGAATTACATGGCAGTGGCCTTGGTGGACATTTTGGACGTGATAAAACAATAGCTTTGGTTGAAGAACGTTATTTTTGGCCTTCTATTAAAAGAGATGTTCAAAAGTACGTACAAAAATGCATGGTTTGTCAACAGTCTAAAGGTAATATTCAAAACACTGGCTTGTATACTCCTCTACCAATTCCTGAAGCTCCTTGGGTGGATATTAGCATGGATTTCGTGCTTGGTTTACCACGTACTGTGAGGGGGAATGATTCTATTATGGTAGTTGTTGATCGTTACTCAAAGATGGCTCACTTCATAGCATGTAAGAAAACAACTGATGCATCCAATGTTGCCTATTTATTTTTCAAAGAAGTAGTACGTTTGCATGGAATTCCCAAAATAATTACTTCTGATCGAGACACTAAATTTTTGAGCTACTTTTGGAAGTCTTTATGGATGCGTTTGGGTACTAAACTTCAATTTAGTACAACTGCTCACCCTCAAACAGATGGACAAACTGAAGTGGTCAATCGATCTTTAGGAAATCTGATTAGAGCCAAGGTTATTGGAGGAAAAGAGAAGCAATGGGATAATCTCCTTTCACATATGGAATTTGCTTATAACACTTCAGTTAATCGATCTACAGGTAAGACACCTTTTCAGATTGTTTATTCTAAGGTTCCTAATCATATTTTAGATTTGTTAGTACTTCCCAAGCTGTGTAAATCAAATGCTAAGGCAGATAACTTTGTTGAGAAAGCTTCACTCATACATCAAGAGGTACAGTCAAAGCTTGCAGATTCTAACAACAAGTACAAGGACGATGCCAATCAGCATAGAAGACTTAAAACTTTTGGTGAAGGAGAATTGGTTATGATTCGTCTCAGAAAAGAAAGATTTCCTAGTGGTACTTATAACAAGACCAAGATGAAGAAATATGGACCATTCAAGATTTTGAAGAAAATCAGTGACAATGCTTATGTTATTGGTCTTCCATCGACTTGGAACATCTCTAATATCTTCAATGTGCAAGAAATATTCAAATTCCATGGAGAGAATGAAGTTCTTTCTATACTTTAACTCGAGGGCGAGTTTCTTTCAAGAAGGGGGACTGATGTAGTACATCTTTCTTTATATCAATAATGATTGTTGATCCCTTTCTTCTGTATCAACTGTAACAGTTGACCTCATGCTTTTGGATCAATTATGACTGTTGATCCATTACGTCAGTTTAAGTTAGTTTGCTTCGCAAGTATTTCCTTTTCTAGTTTTCGTCAAACTCTTTCCTTTAATCAGTTCATGTAAGTCTATATAAAGGCTGGAACTCTTGTTTACAAGACACATCTTATTATCAATAGTATTATCAAGTTTGTTTATCAATCTTTTGTCTTAGAATCTTGATCCTAGAATCAGTTTTCTATTAAGTTTCTGACGAAACTTAAACCTATCCCTGTTATCCCTGTTTTGTGCTACATTAGAACCAGATAAGAAGTAACTCATCCAGCATTCAACCGGAAGCTGATTAGAAGGATCTTTCTTTCGGACAACTGAATCGACAGGGAATAACTTATTTGGTTAGTACTTCTTATAGAGTTGAATAATTGAGGTGCATTTCTAAACTGCATGGTTTTAGCAAGTGAGTTTGGTGTTTGGTAGTTTATTATTGAGACTGTTAAGTATTAATATTTTCTAAGCATCATTTTCATGATGCATTGGTATGTTGGTTTGATTACATCCTAATGCATTGTTTTGAATGGAATAAGTTTTATTTTGAATTTATTTTGTTACATGCATTGTGGCTATATGGAATTACTTCTTTTGCTCCTAGTACTTCCTCCTCTATTTGTAAGTACAGTGGCGCCTCCTTGTTGTTTGTAAGTGCCGTAATGAGGGAAGCACAATAGCAACTCTTGATTCTAATGTGCAGTAGCAACTCTTCATTTTCTTACCAGTGACTGAAAAGCCTGGACTTTATTCACTCTGAATAAAAGGCGAAATTCTTAGAATGTCATGTCCATTGTAAATGTGCTTCTTATGGTTTTTGAAGTTATGACTAGATTTTTGGATTAATGATTTCTATTGTTGAGTGGTGCTGAGATTAGTAGAGGAATGAAATAGAGAAGACTGAAAAGACGATTACTAATATGCAACAGAAACTACGAAAACTGAAAACAGTTGAAGACAGATCTTTCTCCATGAGAATGAATGTCAAGGAAAAGATTAGATTATTCCTAAACATAAAAATTAACGGGGGTGGGGGGGGGTTAAAGCAAAATTATGTTTTGAGAAGTTTTGATTGCTTCCAAGCACTTGCTGGTGGATTCTGAGGAGAAGCTTGGGCAGTGTAGATTTCTCAATTAAACTTCATCATTTCCATGCAATATTCTATTATTAGGCCAACAGATCTAATTTTGGCTTCAAAACAACACCCCTGGCATCTAAACTCAGTTGTTGGGGTGTCAAGCTCAGAATGCACCATTCATAACAGGCCTGGTGAAGATATACGGTAAGTGAGGCTTAACAATGCCTAATGGGGTAAGGGTTCTTTTACCTTAAAATTGAAGGGATTATAGCGAATGTCCACCTTTTCAGTGTTGTAGCATTTGAAACAAAGAGCCACTATAAGTCTATAAGACTAACCATTCGTATTGTGATAAAGAAAAAAAGTCACAGACGCATTAACCGTCTGTGCTTTTGGCGGCTTTACACTGAACTCAATTTAATTGTTTAAATAAGAAAGAAAAAAAAAATAGAACTTTTCTTAGTTGCAGTAAAATTAAGCTGGCATATCAAATAGGAGACGGTTACAAAAACCAGGTAACCTTCATATCATCATTCTACGGGTGCTCATGATTTGAAAGAACATGACCAAGTTCCATGAGTATTATTGCCAACCCAGTTAGATTGTACCACCATTCTCGTAACAACAAAGGGTGAAGTGCCTTAATAAAAATCCGAAAGTCAAGTGCACCGTGGGTGGCTTTTGTTCTTACTAGAATCTTATGACCAACAGTTCGTAACATGTTTTACATGAATATTGGGAACTTGTCCTGCTTATTCAACTTAATCTACTGATGGCCCAGATTCCTAAATCCATGTATCTCTGCAACACAGATCACAGCATAGTTCATGAACGAATGTTTCAATAACATGCATAAAAAGGCTAATAAAATGGAATTAGATAAAAGGTCACCCTCCCTACCCACTCGCCAACAGGCCTCTTAATCTCAAATACAAGGTCAAGGAAGCCAAGGCAAGCCACTGTGTACCATAGAACTTCTAGTGCACTCCTACAAATTTGGTTATCAGTTCACCATTACTGGATGCCCACATTTCTACATCTAATAGTCTAGTAAAGAAACAAAATAAAAGCTAAACATCAGCTGCTTTGGTCTGAACATACCCTGACAACAACCAGGCAAGCACTCTCTACCAGCCACCGGCATCCCACATTAAGCAATCCTCCCTAATGAGTGGCATCTGAAAAAGCAGGCAAGACCTGCAAAAACAGAATAAGATATTCTGAAGCTTAACTCAGAATGAATTTTACGCAAGAGTTGGATATATATACTTTTTTATTTGAAATTTGGTAAAGAGTTGCCACCTATTCTAATCCAGACATCCCGTAAAAGCAAACTGATCAGAAGCCAAACAAATAAAATTCCCCGCGAGGCACCAGCATAAAAAGGCAACACCTGCAAAAAACAAAAAATATACTCCGACGCTCAAGTTAGAAACAATTTATGCATAACAATGAAAACATTGAGTTAGAGTTGAGAATGTTTACCTTTTGACCTTGTATAGAGTTAAATACAGATGATTACTTTTTTATTTGCAAAAAAAAATCTACGCCAGATGACAGTTATATGCATGACTCCAAACTCTAACCAGAAAAATGGCGGAAACCATGAATAAGACTGATAGACCTGAATGAGTAGAAGAATCGGCGAGACAGCGAGAAAGAAAGACAATATGATGAAATGAGAAGCGAAAACCCAAATATTGATTATAGAGGAGAGAAAAAGAAGCTCACTAAGCTGTGTTCCGATAGTTGCAGTTGAATTACATAGTATATAATATATTCCGAAGCTGATTTGGTTGGTGAGACGTTCTTCATTTACCACACATCTTTCCAGCCTCTTTCAGTTCACGGAACCGATTGATGCCTGCCTTTGTGACCTTTCAGTTCACGGGACTAAACAGTTGCCTGCCTTTGCCTTAGCAGCCTCACAGTTCACGGAACTGAGGGGTCTGCATTTGGCGTCCGCTCAGTTCACGGAACTGAACGTTGGCTTGGCTTTGCCTTGGCAGCCGCTCAGTTCACGGAACTACGCGGTGGCCTGGATTTGCCTTGTGGTAAATGAAGAATGTCAATACTCAAGGAAACTGAAACTGACGGGAGTGCCTTCTGCGAGCACACATATGGAAAGTTCAATACACAATATTGGATGGCATGACAGATATTAAAGATCAGACTAAGTAAACCAGTGGAAAGCAGCAAAAAGGAGGCAAGTACTCCACAGTAAACATGTTTATTCATCCCTAAGATACAATAAATCGGGACCATTAAACAAGGAAAGAAATACAAAGATCCATGACAAGCACGGCATCAGAGTATCAAGTATCAACAATACCAACATGGCGGAAAATTGAAATTTAAGATAACATCAAGCTCAAGTCATTTTTAACAACTTGAGCAGATTACTTTGTGGGTTCATAAGTCCAATCTATAGACCTAATAACATGTGATGTTGTCTTGCAAATGAGTGCAAATCAATAAAAGTAAATTCTCTACAAGACACACATTAATATGTGCTTGTTAAGAAAAAGAATAAATAAAAAAAACGAAACAGATCTAATAGCTAAGGTCATGAACACAACAACATAGATGAGAGAGGCATGGAAACTATAGCATGACATGAGTAAATGAAGGGATCAACATGCGCATACTAGAGTAAAATAATAACAAGAACCTATTACATTTTTATGAAACGAAGCACAACATATACAAACAAACAAAGATTTGAAGAGACAAAAGGGTAAGATTAGCAAAGCAATCACCTCAAACTTCAAACTAGCTGGAGCTAGAGATTGCTATTCCAGAGACTTATTTTGAAGAAACCCTGTGAAGTTAAAAATAAAATAAAAAATGATCAGATCTGAGATTAGCTGGTAGAAAGAGCAAGAGAATGACATTAATAAGAATACGTTTAGCAGTAATCACCTCAAATTCGATTGACACAGCAAGGGTTTGCTATTCTTTTGCAGCATGAACTCTATCACTTCTGTAAAAACAAAGATAAGAAGAAGCATCTGTGAGATACCGCGGAAGCAGACAGTTTAGTGAAGAATTAAGAAGAGAAAACCCAAATTTTGGTTATAGAGGAGAGAAAGATTGAGAAGCTTACATAGTATATATTCCGAAGCTGCTCTGGTTAGTCAGACATTCTTCATTTAGCACACATCTTTCCAGCCTCTCAGTTCACGGAACCGAGTGGTGCCTGCCTTTGCAACCTTTCAGTTCACGGAACTAAACGGTTGCCTGCCTTTGCCTTAGCAGCCTTACAGTTCACGGAACTGAGGGGTCTGCCTTTGGCGTCCGCTCAGTTCACAGAACTGAGCGTTGGCTTGGCTTTGACTTAGCAGCCGCTCAGTCCACGGAACTGAGCGGTGGCCTGGATTTTCCTTGTAGTAAATGAAGAATGTCAATACATAAGGGATCCGAAATTGACGGGAGTGCCTTCTGCGAGCAAACATAAGGAAAGTTCAATGCATATTGGATGATATGACAGACATTAAAGATGAGCCTAAGTAAATGAGGCAAGTAGTAACATGTAAATTGTTGTATTATTCATCCCTATACTTGTCTATACATAGAGAGAGAGAGAGATGGTAGGTATAGCTCTAAGACACAACAAATCTGAACCATTAAACAAGAAATGAAAAACAAAGAGCCATGACAAGCACGACATCAGACTATCAACAGTACCAACATGGTGGGAAATTGAAATTTGCGATATAACATGAAGCACAAGTAGTCATTTAACAAATTAAATCAATTACTTTGGGGGTTTCATATGTACAATCTTAAGACCTAATAGCATGTGAAATCGTCTAAGAAATTAGTTCAAATCAGGCAAAAGTAAGCAAATAACTGTACAGGACACATGTTAATCAAATTCTTTACCATTCACTCTTATACTCCCATAAGAAAAAGATAAGGAACCAGATCTAATACCTAACAGAGGCCATATTGTATATGTTTTTAAACAAAAAATAAACATAACAAAGATGAGAGAAGCATGACTTGAGAAAATGAAGGAATCAACATGTGGAAACTAGTAAGTATAATAATAACCTAGAACAACAACGTATTAAACTTTTATTAAGAAGGAGAGTACAGAAAATGAAGCAAAATAGTGAAAAACAAAGATTTGAAGAATAACAGTAATCACCATAATCCAAAGTAGCTGGATCTGGTGTTTGCTATGCCATGATTTTGATTTTCAGCAGCAGCAGCAGATTTCACCATATATAACACTGTGAAATGAAGTGAAACGAAGATGAATCATTAGATCTGAAATTTGTTTGGGAGAAAGATGTTGAAAATGAGGTAAATAAGTATAAGATGAGCATTAATCACCTCAGATTTCAAACTCTATCTTTTGATCTTTTGCAGCATCAACTCAATCAATCTATCTCTCTTCTGTAGAAACCGGAACAAAAGAAGGAATCAGTGTGAGAGAAAGAAGAATCAGTGAAAGAGAGAAAACCCCAAAAGAAGAATCAGTGAGCGAGAGAAAGAGTAAAAGTAAGTAAGAGACTAGTCAAAGTCAAAATGTTTACCACCACCCGTGACGTTCTGACGATTTTACCCTTAAGATTTTCCCGCCAATTTTGTACTCTTGAAATTCAAAATGGTCTTGGACATGTGTCCTTGGTTTCACTGGATATTCGAGTGGTCTAATAGTATCAAAGAAAAAACCCATTGTTGCACTGACCCATGTGCATGGACCGTGTACTTTTAGTTTTGTTAGTGCCTCTGAAATGTTTACAAACGGCCGGCGACATATGTTCATTAACTAGTAGTAGCTAAGCTTTCTAACCGTAGTAGTTCAGAAAACAACACGTAATTTCTTCTTAATTTCTCTTAAACTTGTGGAAATTACTTGGCTTTTGATGGGCATTCCATCTGACATCAGTGGAAAAGAAGACCAATTTCTACCGGTACTGGAATTTTTTTATTTATTTATTTTTTTTCTATAAGAAAAACAAAACAGAAAACTAAGAACTAAAGGATAGGAATATCGTCTTGAATACAAGACGAGATACGACAGGGGATTGGAGGAGAACCACCACATGTTAGACTTGTGGGATAAAGCATACTTAGCTAGAGTGTGGGCTACAACATTCCCATCTCTTTTGTTGAAATTAAACTTAATTTCTGTAACTTTCCTTACTTTAACTCTGATTTGGAAAATTAACTCGCGTAATCTCCAAGGAATGTGAGCATTTTCCTCCTTGAGTATCTGGACAACCTTCTCGGCATCACTTTCCATAATAACTCTTCTCATCCCAGCAATCACTGCAAAATCTATCGCTAATAACACAGCCCTTGTTTCGGCTTCAATGGGACTCAACACATCGTGAGAATTGGTTCCACATCCTTTGAAATTTATTCTGGAGTCTCTAGCCACAACTTCCCAACCAGCTTTGAAGTTGTCGAAAGCAGCGTCCACGTTCAATTTGATCCAGTTCTCTTCAGGTAGCCTCCAATCAGCCGCTCTTTCACTAGGATGAGTACTATGCAACTGAATTTCTTCCTCCGGCAGTACAGGCATTGAACAGTTGTACCAAAACATAACTTCCTTGAAAATACTTTGGATTGGGTGACTTTTGCAGTTGAAGAATTTATGGTTTCTGTTTTTCCAAAGAGCCCACATGATACAACTGCCCATTTTATAGACCTCATAATTCCCTTTTTCAGCCAGCCAACTTGCTATGACTTGTTTGCAGCTCATATCTCTATAATTATCAGTTCTGCACCCAAGCGGAGAGCCAAAGAAAGTAGTGATATCCACAGGACAGTGGAAAAATAAGTGCTCGAGGTTTTCAATGCTATGTTGCATAATCTACATTCTTGATTCAAAACATTTATATGTTTCCCTAAATTCTTGAACGTCGTTAACCGCTCATGCAACACTCTCTATATGAATATTAAAATATTGGGCGCAAGGTCTTTTATATTCCAAAAACTTTTCCAAGGGAAAGTATCATTACGAACACTAGAGGAACCGGGTTGTTTATCTTTAAGAGTTTTTATAAAATATTTACACAAGAACGTACCATTTGGGTGAGGTTTCCAAATAATCATGTCTTCGACATCTTCGTCAGCTTCTGGCAGGTAAGTATTTATAATCTGAGTGGAGGAATAATCATGAAATAGATGAGTTATGACCTGTGTAGTTGTAAGAAATCTTACAACTACACTCCACTAAAACTGATCCAATTTCTAGGTGATCATTATGAACTCTTGTCTTATTAATTGAAGATTGAGAATGTTTACAAAATAGATTCAAGTATTACAACAATTCTACTTGAAACCTAGATTCACTTTCTCTCTCTCCCTATTTCTTTACCAAGACTTACCCTAGAATCCTCTTAGAAACAATGACCTCTCTCCTTTATATAGGATTTTACATAGTGGATGACAGCTAAGAATCCCATTATTTTCGGGATCACTATGCGACATATTCGCTCATATACAATCGCTCATCTTCGCATAGCATACTTCTTCACTTGATTCTTCACACTTTACTCGTGACTTTGCTGACATCATCTGGTGTGTCATCTGAACTTTGTTGTGTGCGATGCTCTTCGCTTAGGTTGTATTCTTTACTTCGCTTGGTTTCTAACGTGTGCGATATTTAACTCCTACAACCTATTCGTTCCATCTTGTAGGTTCCTGTAGAATTAGGTCCGCAACCTTGCTTATGTTTCCCAGGATAATATTTTCCCTCAGTTCTGGCCTGTTATGGGGGTGATTGTTGAGCCAAGGATCTTTTGTGACATGTATTTTCTCTCCTTTTCCAGTACTCCAGGTGCAGTTGTCCTTTACATCTTCTCTGCAATCATTGATGGCTCTTCCGTGGAAGAGCTTCTCGAGTTTGTCGTGGCATCCCGAAAGAAATGTCCCTGAAGTACTTGGCTTTCATAATGGCACCCCAAACACAGTCTTTTTATTCAATAATCCTCCAGGCCAACTTAGCGATAGCGATTTGAGCTCTGTTAAGATGAGTTAGAGATCTTATTCCCAAGCCTCCATATTCTTTCTCATCCAAAAATATGTTCCGATTTATAAAATGTGTCTTTTTAGTATTATGATTATGCCCCCACCAGAAGTTGCAGATGATTCTGTCAAGCTTCGAGAGTACCGTTTTTGGGAGTAAAGATGTGGCCATACGGTGGGATCAGCCCCAACACATGTACTGGAATTCATTCTAAAAGGAAAATCCTACTCAAGGAATTGAGGATTGAAAACTCCTTTAGTGTGTGAAAATACCTCTTCATGAATCTCTTCACGTAGGCGAGTATGTCGGTAGAACGCTGATGCTTGTAGTTGGGCTGCCTCTGATGGTCCTTCCTGATCGTGACCACCGCACGGCATTCTTCTTCTTAATTTTTCCGGTCTGTAAATGGGAGTACATAGTTATGACGTATATGATGGGTATGATTTTTGATCGTACACACAACCAAGTTTTGGAAACTTCTTTTACTATGTACTAATTAAGTTTATGTTAATGTTTCATCTATATTTTAATATTTGTTTACTTGAACCATTATGATAGGTGTTTTTATTTAATTTGGTTCTAAAGCAGTAAATACACTTTTTTTTTTAAAATTTGAAATTTGAACATTTCAGTTGGAATATGTTGTGCAGTAAGTTAGTTTTGTACGCATTATCTATGACAAATGATTTTCACTCCCCGTTCCTTGAGTATCATCCGCTTAATTTCTGAAGTAAATGTGTTTTTATATATATATATATATTTAATTGGTTTTCGAGCGAGTATCGGGAGTTTGTCCCTTCTGGACGGGTTGAAATCCAACCCGTAAGAGGGAAAATTTACCTGTCCGTCAGGTGCTCTCTGAATTTCCTTTGTAAATGGAGTTTTTCCAGCTTCCTCCACTGCTTCCTCTAATTGTCTTCTTCCATCATTTCTTTTTGCAGTCATCATTTCTCTTAATTCTGCCATCTCCTCAAGAATTTATTTGCTGAACGATTGATCCAAATCTTCTTGCATGGGCCTTTTTAATCTTGCTTGTCTCAATCTATTCTCATGATTGTTTTGGTGTATTACTTCTTGTATTTCCTGTTGTTCAGCTTCTTCTCTTCTTCGCCTATGACTTTCAGTATTTGCTTCAATTTGTACTCTATCATGTCTTTCTTCGTTGCCTGTGCGATCATATCGGTGTCTTGATATTTCTTTTTCTTGTGGAATAAATCGACCTAGTTCTGTACCATTTATGTGACGACGTTCGCGCTTCCTGACTCGATTATCATAATCAAGTTGACGTAATCCGCTTTGTAATTATCTTTCTTCTAATTCTTCCCTTCTTCTCTGTCTATCTCTCGCACGTGCAATCTCTCGTTCGCGCTCATATTTGTCTATTAATATTTCTCTACCATGTAATATCGTCTGTCCTTGCCTTGGATCCTCTTCTTCCCTTTCAAAATTAATATGTGCGCGACCAAGAAGTTCCCGTGGATGTTCATACCGATTAGTTGCTAAGTCAATTATACGTCTCCTTTCCCTTTGATCTTCCAAATTTTCATTTTCTTCCGAGTTTTCTTCAATGACTTCCACGTGTTGTCTTCGCCTATCATTTCTTCGATTAGATTGACTTTATCTGGAGGAACTTCTACTTGATCTTGACCTTGAACGTGTATCACTCCTTGACCTTTGTTCTTGTAGTCTAAGATTTTCTTCTCGTAAATCATCATTTTGACGGATTAGATTCGCACGTTCTTCTTCTTCTCTTTTTCTTTCAATTAGTAATCTTTGCCTAAGTTCTGCAATCGTCACATTTCCTTCACCCGCTGTAATTGGTTATTCGTTCCCAATTCGTTGTCCTTCGTCTGTAGGATTCGTCATCGCAATATGGACACTCACTCTATCATAATCTATATCATTATTCTGTCCTTGTTCTTGCTGAGATCCAATTGGAATTTCTGTTCTTTGATGTTCTTCCATTCTTTCCTCTTGTTGCTCAAGATTTGTAATTCGTCTTCGTTCAGCAAGTCTGTTACTTCTTCTAGTTGTCATTCCTTGTTCAATAACAGACTCGATCCTTACCATTTCTAAAATTTTTGATCTCACTTTTTTCCTTAAAATCTATGATATACTATCAGGAATTATCATCCAGCCCCGTTTCTAGCGCCAAAAATGAAGTTGTAAGAAATCTTACATATACACTCCACTAAAACTGATCCAATTTCTAGGTGATCATTATGAACTCTTGTCTTAGTAATTGAAGATTGAGAATGTTTAAAAAATAGATTCAAGTATTACAACAATTCTACTTGAAACCTAGATTCACTTTCTCTCTCTCTCCCTATTTCTTTACCAAGACTTACCCTAGAATCCTCTTAGAAACAATGACCTCTCTCCTTTATATAGGATTTTACATAGTGGATGAAAGCTAAGAATCCCATTATTTTCGGATCATTATGCGACATATTCGCTCATCTTCGCATAGCATACTTCTTCGCATAATGCTTCACACTTTACTCGTGACTTTGCTGACATCATCTGGTGTGTCATCTCAACTTTGCTGTGTGCGATGCTCTTCGCTTAGGTTGTATTCTTTACTTCTCTTGGTTACTAACGTGTGCGATATTTAACTCCTACAACATGTTCGTTCCATCTTGTGAGTTCATGTAGAATTAGGTCTGCAACCTTGCTTATGTTTCCCAGGGTAATATTTTCCCTCAGTTCTGGCCTGTTATGGGGGTGATTGTTGAGCCAAGGATCTTTTGTGACATGTATTCTATCTCCTTTTCCAATACTCCAGGTGTAGTTGTCCTTTACATCTTCTCTGCAATTAATGATGGATCTCCAGTGGAAGAGCTTCTCGAGTTTGTCGTGGCATCCCAGAAAGAAATGTCCCTGAAGTACTTGGCTTTCATAATGGCACCCCAAACACAGTCTTGTTCTTCAATAATCCTCCATACCAACTTAGCGATAGCGATTTGAGATCTGTTAAGATGAGTTAGAGACTTATTCCCAAGCCTCCATATTATTTCTCATCCAAAAATATGTTCCAATTTATAAAATATGTCTTTTTAGTATTATGATTATGCCCCCACCAGAAGTTGCGGATGATTTTTTCAAGCTTCGAGATTACCGTTTTTGGGAGTAAAGATGTGGCCATACGGTGGGATCAGCCCCAACACATGTACTGGAATTCATTCTAAAAGGAAAATCCTACTCAAGGAATTGAGGATTAAAAACTCCTTGAGTGTGTGAAAATACATCTTCATGAATCTCTTCACGTAGGCGAGTATGTCGGTAGAACGCTGATGCTTGTAGTTGGGCTGCCTCTGATGGTCCTTCGTGATCGTAACCACCGCACGACATTCTTCTTCTTAATTTTTGAACGATTTTTTGGGGATCATGGGTTTTTTGGGGGGACCATGGTTTTATTTTGGGTAAAGACATTAGAAGTAAATCTAGGTCACCCCTTATCTAGATATTTATATTAATACCTAAATTACTCTCCTGATTAATTTTGGGTGATGATTAGTTAGTATTAATAATAGTTAGTATAATGATTAGTGAGATGATTAAATTAAAGATAATTAGTGAGATTAAAAAATCAGATGGTTTTTTTTAAAGAAGTAGAATTATTGAGAGAGTAAAGTTAGAGAAGATGAAGAATGAAAACATGAAAAATGATGGATTTTACCAACCACAACCGGAGGAAGGGTATTTGGGTACCCAGTTATGCTTCAAACTTAGATAATGTTGGTTGAATTGCTCCAAACTTTCAAAAAAATGAAATTTTTTATGTAGATTTGGACCAGTTCGGTTACCATATGTTAAGAACATGTAACCGAATACACCTGAAAGTGTAGTTCGGTTACGTTTTCCGAACACGCAGGTTACGGAACTCACTCGTTAATGGAGGTTTTGGTCGTACAGTGTAATGTTCGGTTACCTAGGATAAAATGGTAGGTAACCGAACTTTGAACTTAACAATTTATTTGGGTACATCTTGTGTGTTCGGTCAGTTCGCAAACTTCAACGCTACCAAGTTCCCAACCGAACTGCAGGTTAAAAGTAACCTAGTGTTAGAAGTTCGGTTGGTTCGCAAACTTCAACATATTTTGCGAATCAACCGAACTGGGCTTATATATGCATATATGCAATTAGGCAAACGTTCGGTTACTACGAAATTTATTTCTTGGCGAATTAGGTAGAGTTCGGTTACGAAGTTTCAAAGGTAGAGTTCGGTTACAAAGAAAACTTAACATTTTTGCGAACGAACCGAACTTGTGGACTTCTCATTATTTTCGAAAACTAAAGTTCGGTGATATCCTTATTTTGCGAAGGAACCGAACTTATGGACTTGTGTTGTTCTAATACAAGGAGTTCGGTTAAACGTATTTTTTTGCGAATCAACCGAACTCTGAGTTAGGTTAAGAAAAATTTAATTCGTGATAACCGAACTTTTCTCTGAAAAAAACCCTCCATTAAACCTCTCCGCAACTTCCATTTTCAACTCATTTTAAACGAATGACAAGTAATGGGTTTGTGAGAATATCTTTGTTAATGTTTTAAATTAAGCTACATATATATAGTGGTGCTGGTGGTTGGTGGTGGTGGTAATCGGAGGTGGTGGTGGTTATTGGGTTGGTTTTAAATTAAATTAGGTTAAGGATAGGTTAGTCATTTCAATGTTTTAGGACACCCCTTATAATTATAGGGAAGGTGGTCTAATAAAACCATGGTCCCTTTAAAAAAAACCATGGTCCCTAAAAAAATCGTTCTAATTTTTTCGGTCTGTTTATGAGCGGGTTCATAAGATATACTAGTATTATGGGGTTACCCAGCTAAGGTATGTCTTATCATGGGTCTTATGGTTCGCAGGCGGTAATAGAACACACCAGGCCTTAGGCGCATAATAACGAGGCAAGGCGCCCACAATAGGAATCCTGCGCCTTGGGCAACAATCTCTGGCTATTTGCTAGTATACAACTATCCATTACAGGATCAAGTCTTTATAATGTGGAAAGAAAATCAGTATCAAACTATCACACATGACACAACTCATCACACAAGAACAAAAACACGGCAGGATGATTTTAGCATGCTATCATCGCTCTCAAAATCTCTTCAAATTTACATCAGAGAGCTTGTTGAGCAACCCTATTTTTCTGTCAATGGGGGGATAATATGAACAATTCTTCTGTCTAAGTCATCAACTCACCCTACTTGAAGATGATCGAAACGAGCCTGGGACTGAATCTGATGATGCATCTGCAAGATTCCCTGCATTTTTGCTCCTAGTCTCAACACCAAGATAATCTGTTAAGACCTTCTTTACTGCAAACCCACGGTGATGTGGCTTGGTGCTGTTCAGGACTCCGCCATTCGCAGGGCTAACCATAGGTGCTGGTGAGAAACTCGGGGTGGTATAAGCCGTTGCGTAGGGAGTAGTGTTTGAGACAGGTGCAGAGGAAGAATGTGGAATGGAAACCCTCTTGTGAGCAATCACGCTGATGGTAGGAACTGATGATAACTGATCTGAATTCTTGGACAAGTCGTCTACATACAGAACATCATCGATACGAGCTACAATATTAAACGCCAGGCTCTCAAGAACTCGTGAGTAGCTCTCCAGGATAGATTTTCCAACATCCTGTAAGAGGTGAAAGTTTCAGATTCTTTGGAGCAGAGAAATTTCGGATTAGTTCATTAAAGTAAAATTTTAAGCAATTAGCAGGAGGAGTGCTTTAAAACCTTATTGAATTGGATCTTGCTCATATCCAATGTGGTCTGAGAAAGACCAGGGAACTGCTGCTTCAGGCAAAGCAAGAGGTTTTCAGCTCTGTTTGCAAGCAATTCCTTCTTCTCTCCTTCACCCATCAAGTCTTTAACCATCTCCCACGATGATTTTGGTGTAGACCGGGTAGTATTGATTCCAGTTCTCGCATTTGTTCTTCGTCGCCACACATAAATGGAGGCTTCAACCCGATTGGCAATCTCTAGAGCCTGGTGCTCCGGTGTTAGATCGAGACAATTGAGAAGGCATTCTGGAGAGAACTGATCTGACGTGATATAACGGTATATGACATCTCCTAAGCTGGCCCGCCCGTTCTGACATACACAAATCAAACATTCAAATTTTGGCTCGAGGTTACTCTACTTCGCCTCATACAACAGTGGGAACTGATTACAATTGAGATCTGTATTACCTTTGGAAGGGCTTCTAAGAACGATTCAGGCACTTCCATTTCGGCTAAAGCAATGCTGTTAATGGCCATGACAGCTTTAAGGATTTGGGTCGTGCAATCACGCTTATGCTGCAAGTGTTTCCTCGAACTTTCCTGGAGACCTCCCAGTGGTACACGAGGTACAGGTAGCCACCACTTCTCCTCTTGGCGCTGCAAGGGTTTACGGAAAGAGGCCGAGCCATCAGCATCTGGAGCTTCGATCCCTTTGTCAACATACCAGAATTCCATGTCTCTAAAGCTATCTAGTATTTCCTGCCGGAGATAATAAAAAGTTTGGATGAACAGTTCCTGCCTAAATTTGGAAAATGAAAATAACAAAGAGGCTGATGAACCTTACAAGAAGCATGCTATCCAGTTTGCGAAGAGCTGGAAGATTGATACAAATATCTGACCGGGGTCTGCAAGTCATAACCTGAATCATAACGGTGGAAAACATTTACAATTAGATAAGAAGTCACCGAGCTGGTTCAGATGTTGTTCGCATGTCCATTGTAGTTTTCTGCTCTAAGGGTCATACTCAGGAGTCAGGCGACACCAGTAACAAGCATTACCTAAAGTTTCAAAATTCACTAATCTGATTGGTACATACTACATAGAGAATGCAACTAAGGTAACTGAGAATCAGCTAAATGTGGGTCTAACTGTTAGTAATTCACGATGGTATATATGTTGGCAATAAATTCTGGTAGGAAGGAATACCTCAAGCTTGGTTCCGTCAGGAAATGTTTGCCAGGATGGTATCAATTCGACAATGTGGTCACTGACACACAGAAGGCATTCCATTTCTCTTTGCCACATTGATTTCTTCTCTGGTGATACAGGTTCTAATCTCCATAGCTGCCCAAAGAGGGTGGCTAAAATTGAAGAATAGATAGAAAACAATTTCAAATTAAGTTGATGTTGCTAATTTAGAAAACAGGAAGCAATTAAGAGGAGCATTGAGCAATAGTAGTACCGCATAGATTGGTAATGGCGTTTGAAATGGCTAAAGCAGTGCAAACCCCTTTCCCAGAACCAGACATGTCTTCACCAAGTAACAATTTTGAAAACCTCTCCTTCATCATCTCAATTTCTGAAAAATCAACAAAGAAACAAGAAGAAAAATTAGTCGATTAGCAAAACAATATTGGGGTGGAAATGAAGAAAGATAGAGTTCAATGGGTACCGACCTGAAATCCTGTTAGTAGAGACTTGTTTCTCTAATTTAATTGTATCTACATTATCTATATCTGTGGCTGCAACATCCAATTGAGGTTTCTCTTTGATGACATTAGTAATGGTACTAGTAGTAGATGAATTGTTGTTAATAGGCCAGTCCAGTTGCGGCGGCGGAGAAGAACACGACTCTTGTGAGCTGCTGCTGCTAGTGGTACTACTGTGGTTCCGGTCCTCATTTGATGTAGACGGTGATTCAGATGATATGGAACACTCTTCTTCTTCCGCTTGAATTTCAATTTCCTCTTCTTCATCTTCTCGGATAATCAAAGACGATAGACTCAAATTTCTCATATCTTCTTCTTGTTGTTGTTGTTTCCCTTGATTATTGTTCTCAGCTGCTAAACAAGTAGTCCCCATTAGAAGGCAATTGTTGTTGTTGTAAACCTGTGTATAACAGTAGCAGATAAAGAAACCCAGCCCTTAAATATGAAGCAGCATTCCCAGATTCCAAATAAGAAACCAAATGAAAGAGTAGCTAGAGAATGAGTGGAGGTTAATGGAATGTTGCAATCAATTAGTTAATTAGATTAGTGGGTATAGAGAGAACAAACTAACAAACTAATTAGGTTTTGATGGATGGAGTAAACTTGAGGTTCCATGGTGGGTTTTTGTTTATTTATACTAGTAGAATATACTTATATTAAATTGAAAATGGAGTGAGGTTGAAGGTTGATGATGATTACCAATTTACCTAGAGAGAGAGAGAGAGAGAGAGAGAGAGAGAGAGAGAGAGAGAGAGAGAGAGAGAGAGATTGCTTTATTGATTAGTAACAACAACTCACATGATATTTGTGAAGGAAGGTTTTTGCTATGATGAGGAGAGCGTCTTCTTCACCAATATCCGGTTTTTCTTCTTTTTTATCTTCTTCTTCTTTCTCTACTAGTTCACTAAGAAGACTGTGTCTACCATTATTATCTGATCTTGTTCTTCTGTTTTGCTTCAGAGAGAGAGAGAGAGAGCTAGTATTTCGTTGTCTAGTCTGGTCTGAATCCAAGGAGATTGAAAAGAAAAGAGATACCAGGCCAGTTCAGAGTTGAGAATTGATTGTTGAGGATACCAGTGCAGTCTCTCTCAGATGGAAACAAACTAAGAAAGAAACAGAGCTCGAGTATTAAATAAATACTAATTTTACTATTTGGTTATTCAAAAATAAATAAATAAATAAATAAATATTCGTCCGTTTGAAAATGAAACAAAGTAGCAACCAACGGGAGGAATTGGTTGGATAATTGACTTAGCAACCATTTATAATTTAATTGGTTTAACTTTCCTCCTTTATTATTATTAGTTTATTACTACTCATTAGTCCGTTAGCAACTAGATGAGTTAACTCATTGCTCATGCTTGCCAAACCGAAAGGATCATGTTCAAGTCTTTCACGAGATAAGCAGCTGCTGCTAGAGGGAGGAGCCAAAAAGAAAAGACATTTCAATTTTCAACTAACAACCACCGGTCATGTGTATATATATGACCACCTTGACTAGTAAAAGTGAGCCTTCAAAATTCAAATTTTCTGTTTTATCTATTGTCAATGAATCGTGTAGAAATGTGAAAAAATGTTGTAGCATGTCGTTAAGAAAGAGGAGCAAAATGGCGTATCCTTCACTAACAAAATGGCGTATCCTTGACTAACAAAATGGCGTGTTAAGTTGTCAATGTGTTAGTTAATTTGTTGAGCTGAGCTGCTTTCCTTTCCCCAAACGAACAAACAAGGGAATGCTCCGGCAGGCTCAATCTCTCTAATCTCAAAATGTATATCAAACTAATTAAAAAGCCCTAATTTCCTTGAAAGAATTCGTATCTCTAACCACGTAGGATACGAGTAAATGAAACAAAACAAAATTGCTAAAATGGGAAGACACGCTACCACTACCTACCAGCATTACATTACATTACGTACCCTCAACGGCTTGATCATAATAATAGTTTTATAATTATCATGTCAGCCAGGGGATTATTATGTTGGGTTGTTTCTTAAGTTTTGAAAACACCTTCCTTGTTGCTAACCCACCAAAAAAATAAAAAAACATAATGACTTTTTTTAATTATTACTAGTAGTATAATTAAGTAGATACTAGCCGTTTGTGATATGATCCTACCTCCTCCCAACTAAAAGCTTCTTTTACTTAGTTAATCATATTCATGACTAGACTACTTTACGATGCAATTGCAAGGTAAAAAATAAAAACGGTCCTGCCTGCCTTTACCAACTTCCTTTCTCTTTTCCCTAACGAAAGCAGGTTTCAAATTTTCGAACCAAGCTTTGACTTATAACAATACCAAACAACATTATGATAGAATTATCTATTTACAGTCATCCCTTTTTCTTTTGCCGCTCATTTAGATAGCACAAGTCAATAGTCGACTACATAGGGAACGATGTGCCATTAATCCTTAACTTTATGTTGTAAAGGAGAAGGAGTATTTTGTTTGAATGAGTTGTTGATTACAATTTAGATTCTAGATCATGGGCTTATATTTCCCAGTTATTTAACAGTCCATAGACGACTGTCCATAGTGCATAAAGTAAGTAACTATGGCAGGCGATCCACTTGAATTACCAAAAATGAATGAAAAAAATAAAGAATCGTGATTTTGGGCAAACATGAATCTTATCAGGCATACCTAATAAAGATAAAAAAGGATGTGAAATAACAAAATCAGAAGTCCCTTAACCAATTTTTTTTTAATGATAAATCTGCCCTTTTAGGATTAGTGTTAATACTAATGATTAGTTAAAATAATTTTGATTAGTGATTACTGATTAGTTTTAAGATTATTTAGTTATAAATTTGTGTAGATGAAAATTTTTGAGTAAGAAAAAAAAGTTAGATTTTTTTTGAGAAGGAGAAGGGGAAAATGAGAAAAAAAGCTTGTATTTGATTCAATGGATGAGGAGGCTACACTTCTATCTTATGTTTAATCTCACTTTTGTAGCTTAAAATCATAAAAAATTTGTGTTTTTCACTAAGGTTCGGCGAGTATGGAATATGTTCGGCTTAATATATCAGCCGAACCCACCTGGATATTGACAACTAATGAACAGTTCGGCAAGCTGAAAGTGTTATTATTATGAGCCGAACCAACTAGTTCGACTTGTTTAAAAAATGTCATAATGAGCCGAACATAATCCCGTGTGATCTGGACGAAAAATTACGTGAGGTTCGGCTTATATTGAGAAAATCGTAAGAGCCGAACCTTTTGGTAGTACATGGTTCGGCTACTTACATAAGTATTATATAAGACGAACCTCGTAAATGTGATAATTGTTGGGGTAAGAATTTTGTATTGGTTCGGCACATAATGTGAATATCGTAATAGCCGAACCTCGTAAATGTACCAGGTTCGGCACATATTATGATTATCGAATACGCCGAACACCTATGCATCTCTATCTGTGACTAGGTTCGGCTTGAAATTTCATGTCGAACTGTTCATACACACTTACAAGAAGCTTTTGTGATGAACAGTTCGGCTAAAAAGGCAACTCAATTTTGAGCCGAACCCAACATCGTAACTGTCATTTAATCGATGAAAAACAACAAATAGGAGATTGGGTTTGTAAAACTTACTTTCTTATCCTCATTTCCGGAGTTGGAGATGCAATTGGTTCAATTTCTGGTTCAATTGGTGGTTGATTTTCAGTTTCTATATCTTCATTTTCAATTAGTTCTTCTTCTTCAGTTGATGGATTAGAAGACGATTTGGTTTGCCTAGTCCCTGCTTTTCTTTGTACGAGTCATTATGTAGTTGAGTTTAATCGACTATCAAATTTTACGAATCGACAATTAATCACGGTGATGAATTTTTTTTTTTCGCGGGAGGGGAAGAGTTCGGCTTGAGGAGGAAGAAGAAGAAGAGATGTTAAGGGAAACTGATTTTGATATTTTAGAAAACTAATTTTTGATTTTTGTATTAAGGGTATAAAGGTAATTGAACTACCCATAGGGTACCCCTTATAAGGTCATCCAAGTTAGGATTATTATTGTGTATGCCTGATAAGATTTCAGTATGCCCAAAATCATGATTCAAAATAAATCAAGGAAGAGACGTAGATAGCCATGGTCTCCTCTGCTGGATCATATTCCGTAGAGTGTTATTATGGGCTTGGATCAAGACACTTAAATCCGGCCCATCGTCATCCAACTTTTGACTTGCTCACTTGACCACCATCACATGATTCACAGAAGGAGTGTGCTGGATAATCATGCATCTACGTGCTGTTAGCTTTTCCTGTACACAACCTTATCTAGTACTGCATTTGCATGCCAAGCAAAGACCCAGCGATTAACAACACAAAACATATTTTAACTTCTAGAGAATAAAAACAAATATACAAATGGGGTGGACACACACAAGAACAAAATATTTCCCCTCCCAGATGTTTTAAAACTTTTCTTAGAGACAAAATAAAATAAAATAAAATAAAATAAAATGAGTTATTATTTTTCTAGGGAGTATACTATAAGTCAGGGTTCATACTTCGAAATTGGATCTGGATGCCATTACTTATAATATACTAGTCTGTACACAAACAATATGAATGACAAAGTTTGTTAGTAGTTAGTATTTGTTTTTGTCTGGCCTTTTACATGATCTTATCATCCCCATCTGCTCCTGCAAGGATCCATCCAGATTCGTATATTGCAAGGTTGAACAAGTGACGGTGACGCTAGCGCTCACTATGAGCTTCATCATTGCCGCCGCCACCACCGCTACATGATCTTGAGCTACATGCTATGGAATGCAGCGATGAGCACACTAGTACAACTACTAGTAGTACTATTACGAGGAAGAGACCAAGGTTAGTGCTGTTTCCATGTCCATACCTGCAGGGACATATAAATCCAATGCTACAACTCGCAACCCTTCTCCACTCCAAAGGCTTCTCCATCACAATCATTCACACTCGTTTCAACTCTCCAAACCCATCCGACTACCCTCACTTCCATTTCGCACCAATCTCATCATCACCGGACTCGGATATAGATCAGTTTCATCTCCAACATTCCACCTCTGATATCATTGCCTTCATCTCCGCGCTCAATGTCAAATTTCTCAATCCGTTTCGGGATTGCTTGACTCGTCTCCTCTCCGATGGTGATACTACTATCGCTTGCGTCATTACAGATGCACTCATGCATTTCACTCAAGATGTTGCCAACAATCTTCATATCCCCAGGATCGTTTTGAGGACTAGCAGCCCTACCTCTTTTGTTGTTTTCGCAGCATATCCGCTGCTTCTCCAAAAGGGCTACCTTCCAGTTCAAGGTATGCACTTTGGATTCTGTCTTGATTTATATGATTTTGTGTACATTTAGTTAATAACAATATTATCAGATTCTGAATTGGAGAAACCGGTGCCGGAACTTTCACCCCTCAAAGTAAAAGACCTCCCCACAATCAAAACGAAAGACCCGGAGCTGTTATATGAATTGGTGATTCAAATGATTGAGAAAACAAAATCCTCTTCTGGCCTCATTTTCAACTCATTTGAATCCCTGGAACATCTAGCTTTGGACACTATCCGTCGAGATTTCACAGGAGTCTCCATCTTCCCCATTGGCCCATTTCACAAATGGTCTCCGGCATCTTCTAGTAGCATACTCGGAGAAGACCGGAGTTGCATTTTCTGGCTAGACGAGCAAGCACCTAAGTCAGTTATCTACGTAAGCTTCGGAAGCTTAGCTGATATGGAAGAGACTGAGCTGGTCGAGACGGCGTGGGGATTAGTCAACAGTGGGCGTCCATTTTTGTGGGTGGTACGACCTGGATTGGTTCGCAGCGGCAGCACTGTCGAGCATCTCTTACCGGATGAGTTCCAGGAGATGATGAGAAGCACTGGAAACAGGGGATGTCTAGTGAAATGGGCACCTCAAGAACAAGTCTTAGCTCATCCAGCTGTGGGAGGATTTTGGACTCACAATGGGTGGAATTCGACATTGGAGGGTGTCAGTGAAGGGGTGCCCATGCTATGCCGGCCATGTTTTACAGACCAGCTGGTGAATGCAAGATATGCAAGTGATGTATGGAAAGTTGGATTTCAATTTGACGAACGACGGCGTCCACTGGAGAGAGGGGATGTAGAAAAAGCTGTCAAAAGACTAATGAAGGATGCTGATGATGATCATGAGGCAATGATGGCGAGGGTACGGGATCTGAAACACAAGGCTGCTAATTGCCTAAAGAAAGGAGGTTCATCATACGAGTCCATTGAGAAATTGATCGATCTTATCATGTCTTTCCAAATAGATCACAGCAGTTAAATTTTACAGCAGCAGATAAAATTTGTTGCTGTGGGACTTGCATTAAGTGTTGAAAGTTCAGAAAATCTTAAATGTAACTTACAAGCTTATGAGAACTTGCATTCAACCTGTATGATTTCATATAAAACTCAGAACTTGTCAAACAAGGTCGAAAAAGATGATAACCTAGTTACAATATACACTGGGGAAACAACTTGGTTGCTAGCAATAAGTAGAAAAAGACTGAAATTTTAACCACCACCATCTTCCCTACTGCAGGAATGGACAGATGCAGTTCTAACTATATGGTCAATTAAGCAATCAAAATTCATGTAAGACGAGCCACCTTCCCCGATAGAACTTCCTGCCAAATCTGCAAACTTATCAACCCTTCTACCTAAGAATCTTGACTCACTATCACCAGTGTGCTCTCTTTGGAGTGATTCATCGCGGACATCCATTGTCGTCATCAGATCATTCACCATACTCTCCACAAATCGTCTTTCACATCTATCCTTCATGTCCAGACCAATTTTCCACACCTCACTCACAAACCTACTGTTAATCTGCTGGTCTGCAAAGTACGGCCAACATATCATCGGCACGCCCTCCACGATACTCTCCAGCGTCGAGTTCCATCCGCTGTGGGTTAGAAACCCCCCCACTGCAGGGTGAGCCAGTACCTCCTCTTGTGGAACCCAACCTACGATGAAACCTCTTGCCTGTGTTCCCTCCATTAGCAACTTATTGTCACCATCGCCTGGGTCTACAATATCATTCAGGAATCTTAATGTCGGGTCAATTTGATCATTTTGATCACCAGTCATGGTAGTACTGTCAGATGTTTCTGACACCACTGCTTTTTTGATGGAATCAGGACGTATAACCCACAAGAAATACTTCCCGCAGTTTACCAGACCATGCCAAAATTCCAGCATCTCCTTTCTGCTCAGCACAGCTAAACTTCCAAAGCTAACATAAACAACTGATCTCAACGGCTTTGAATCCAGCCAAGTCATGCAGCTCCGATCTTCCTCCCACAGACTATTTGTCTCTGTCGTCGTTCTTGAAGTAGAGTTTGCGTTACTTTCATCTGCTTGATCAGATAATCTTTCTCGTTGTTGTTGTTGTTGTTGTCGAGCCTTAAGATGAGCATGAAGAGGTCCAATAGAGTAAACTTTCGTCGATCCAGGACAGTGAGAGCGAATATGAGAGAGGATGGGACCTTCGAGTTCTTCAAAGGTGTTGAGTATGAGGGCGGATGCTCGAGAAATCGTGTTGCAGGTTTCTGTTATGACACACTGGAGAAGGGGATCAGAAAGATCTTTGGCTCGACAGAAACTTGGGAGATCTCGTCTGCGTAAAAAGCTTTCCATACCTGGCAAGGATGTTATCCTACCATCCATGTAGTCATCATCATCTTCAATATTGTTGAATCTGAATGGCAGTTCCCCAGCTGAAACGAGTTGTGGTATACAAAAATAGGCCCAGAAACAACAAGCACTGATTGTACGAAAAGAAATAACAGGAATCCCAAGCTCATCTGCAACATCCATTGTGAACGTACTCATAATCCCATCTACTATTATACACGTCACTGGTGTGTATAAACCAGATGCTGACGATGAGGAGATCAACATTTTCCGAAGAAGTGGTTTTGTTACAGCTTTAATGGAATCAAACATCTCATTGAGAAGGTCACCTGAGCGGGGGTGATCAGCAGGAAGCCCATCTGAAATGGTCTCAAACCTGAAACCAGGGAAGCGAGCAAAGCGGGTTTGGACATCAGTGAAGCGGAGAAGACGATGGTGGTTGTGATCAGAGTTGAGGAAGGTGACTTGTTGTATTCGACTACCTGCAGATAAGCAAAGGAGCTCTGCTAACTTGAGCATGGAGTTAACATGGCCTTGTACAGGTAATGGGAAAATGAGCACATGTGGACCACATAGAGAATGGTTTTCTGCTTCAGCTTTCACTTCCTGCTGTCTTCCTCCTTTGTCGCCTTGATCAGGCTCCATTCATATAATAAGATGGCTACGAGGGTTCAGGCTTTCTATAGGTGCAGGGGAGTCTTGAACATGACTGGACTAATTGTAATTGAGAGTGGATAAGACAGAGGGATAATGAGTATATTGGGTAGAAGACAAATTCATGGATGTAATAGTAGTGTTGTTGAAAATTAAGAGAAATTTTGTTTGAGTGCAAACTTTGGGTAAATATCATTTCATAATATCAAAGAGACAATATATGTGCATAAGTTCACAATCTTTCTGTGTTGCTGAAATGTAGGTTGGGTTGTTTTAATTAGAATATTCCTCAACTGCTTATAATATTCTTCATCTACTTGAAACTGCAACTACTTTTCCTGCAAATATCCCTCCTGAAAGCTAAGAGACGACAAAGTGCCAAAAATGCAGGCGGTTAGCTGAAATGAATGAACTAACTAAGAAATTAAACCAATTGTATGTCCCACCAAAAAAGCAAAGTTACCTCTAATTCTGCATCTATTCCACTCTGCAAGAAACTTCACAGCATTCACTTAAGGTTTGTACTAAAAGAAAATTGGGCAGTAAAGGTTTGCAGTATTTGATGCTTGAAAGAAAAGCTTAAGCCCAGCTAGAACTGTTCATAGATCATGAACCAAATGGATCTGGTGTTATTTTATATATCATTTCTACTTCGAACTCTAAACATAGATTGCTAATCATATACCACTATACTACCCAGCAAACATAGATACAAGAAGAGATAAAAGAAACAAAAGAAAGGAAATCCTGTACAAATTCTGTTTCTACGTCCCTGTTATTGTGCATCTTGAAATGAGTTTCAACTGTTGTTCATACTGCTGCAGCTCTAAAAACATGCCATCCTCCGATGCGGTGAGTCTCCTGTTGCTGATTCTCAATGATAAATCACCTGCTGCTCTGCATTATCTTTCACTATTCCCCTATGGTCAAACCCAAAGCCTAACCCACTCTTAAGCCAAGCAACATTACTCAACTCTGTTGCTATGGACACCAATTCATGACCCGAAAAAGGTGGGGGCTCCACAAACTCAACAAACTCTGGTCCCAACAAAGAACTCCGCCCATCATACCCAACGCTTCGAGAACCAGTGCAACAACCATGCCCACAATGAGAAGGCACTCGCCGAATACCCCCAAGCAGCCCACATTGCCCAACAACAGGTGGTTTACAAGGTTGAAGCAGAGGTCCATGCAGCATTGGGACCATTGTTGGCAACACACAGCCACCCATGGACTGCTCATTATAGAGGTTAAATGCACTCACACGAGGTGCTGGACGGAAAAGCGTCAGTTTTTCCTTTGGTTCATTCCTGCAATGATACTCCACCCTGTGGTTCTCTTCCCTATCCTGATGTTGGTTTGATTGATTCTCAAGTGAGTCAACAACATCATTTCTTTTCGCAACAGGTTCACAATTCATGTCCGGTTCAGTTGATTCCAACAATACCTTAGTTTTATCAAGGTTCATGGCATTGTCTCCCATGTTGACATCGGGTTGGCGATTCACATCAGGTTCACATGATAAAGTTGTTTCCGACAATACCTTAGTTTTATCAAGGTTCACAGCATTGTCTCCCATGTTGACATCAGCTTCGCGATACACATCAGGTTGACATGATAAAGTTGTTTCCGACAATACCTTAGTTTTATCAAGGTTCATGGGATTGCCTCCCATCATTTCAAGCGAAGCAGCAACAGCAGCAAGAACAGCAGCGGCCTTAGTGCCTTTGGGGGGATCGAATTCAAGACACCTCCGTCTAAGCGTGGAATTCCAATGATTCTTGATAGCATTGTCTGTTCTCCCTGGTAACAACCTTGCAATTGCTGCCCATCTGTTTCCATGAACAGCATGTGCATCAATGATTAATTCGTCCTCTTTCTCTACAAAGGATACACAAGCAGATAACAACATCAATTATAAGTCAAAATAGGTCAAAATAAGTCAAGAAATTGAAAATGAAAACCCTAGTTAAACATAAAGAGATAGAAGGATTACCAGTAAATGGTTTTCGTTTGAGGTAAGGATCAAGCTGATTACACCACCGGAGCCTGCAGGATTTACCAGAGCGACCTGGGATTCCGGCAGAAATGAGATTCCAATTCCTTGCACCGAGTTTAGCGACTAGTTGTGTCAGCAATTCGTCTTCTTCAGGTGACCATGTTCCTTTCACTCTCGACTTTCTCACCACACTACTGGTACTTCTAGTTCTGATGATTCCGTTGTTGTTGTTGTGGTTCATCTCATCTTTAACTTCTAGGGTTTCGCCACCACCACCACCACTACTATCCTGACCACCACCACCGCCTCTTTGTAACCCTACCTTCTCGTCTTCCTTCATAATAATAATCTATGATTTTTTCTTTCGAAAAAAAAAATGCAGATTGTTGCTAGTGACTGACTGTTGAAGAAGAAGATGAGAAAGAAACTGAAATTAGGTAAAGAAGACAACTCAGTGCCGCTGTATTCTGTTTCAACTTTTCCAAAAAATACCGATATACCCTTTTCATTTGATGCCCGATAAGTACAAAGTGTCCAGCCGGCCAATCCAACTGTTACACACTCGTACTATTTAAGCACCGAGAGGATTCTCCGGGAGACCAAACCTAGCTGTCGGCGTCGGAAGTATGTGTTCTACAATACCGACGGACAACAATTGCAATGCCCGGAGATATGGTTTATTTGTAGGCATAAAAATTAAGCTAAAACCCAATACTGACTGACCCAAAACTATTATCGATTTTTGAATCGGCATTGTCTTTAACCTAATTAGCTATCCCAACATCTTATTCGGTATTGCACCCATCATGCAGTTAATGCCGGCAGAGACGCTGGAACTGAATTTCAAAGACCAATTTTTTGGTTTATGTTTTTTATTAGTTGAAGATGAAATGAACAAATCATGGAAGAAGAAGAAGATTCATCAATTGTGAAAATGAATATGATTTTGGTTTATTAGGGTAAAAGGCAGTATCGATTTTTCATCTCAAAAAAAAAAATACCTCCTTAACCAAAATCCAGTCCAGTGGAACCTTGAGGTCTTTAATGTGTTTGCCTGCTCTGATATCAACAACCAAACCCAATATTTCGTTCGGCAGTCTGTAGGGACGAACTCCAATATAATTCCGTGAGAATCAACTAAACAGTCGGACTCAATCAAGGAAATATATCCAAGAGTTGTATCTCAATTTCTATATACAATCCGCAATCAAACAGATAGGAATCTGCAAGCCTGATTGATATGAGAAATAACTTGAACAATATCAAAAACCAATGTTCAAGTGTCAATCAATTACTACCCAACAAACAAGGTTAGCTTCCCATTTGATTGAACCACGCACATCCTGTGATATTTCAACTACATAAACAAATATAATGCAGAAAAGAAATAACAAAGACACCAGAAATTTTGTTAACGCAAATGTTAGAAAAACTCCGGGACCTAGTCCAGATTTGAGCACCACATTGTATTAAGCCGCTACGACACTAGCCTACTACAAGTTAACTTCGTACTGGAATGTACTTGAGCTCTAACCAATCCCCCACTGATGAAGGTGCAGTCGCGTTCCTTACACCTCTGAATCCCAACAGGACTCTACGTAGTTGATTCCCTTATCTGATCTCACCCACAACTAAGAGTTGCTACGACCCAAAGTCGAAGACTTATAAACAAATCAGTCTCCCACAGAAATGTTTATTCTAATAGATAAATCTGTCTCCCACATAAATTACTATGAAATTTGTTCTGTTTTATGATAAATCAATGTGCACATGAACCAATTGATAATCCGGTCTTATATTCCCGAAGAACAGCCTAGAAATATCAATCACCTCACAATAACTTAACTATATAGTAGTCGAACAAGTTATTTTGGAATCACAAAGAATGAGATGAAGAGCTTTGTGATTACTTTTTATATCTTACCTATCATATATAAATCTCGAGCAAATCTTAGATAAGATAATACTCAATACGATAAAACAAGTAAGATCAGAATACACAACTATAGAGAAAATAGTTGGATCTGGCTTCAGAATCCCAATGAAGTCTTTAAGTCGTTAACCTATAATGGTTTTAGGAAAAAACTAGGTTAAAGGAGAATCGACTCTAGTCGCAATTAGTATCACGCAGGAGGTGTTTGGATTAGGTTTCCCAGTTGCTAGAGTTATCCCTTATATAGCCTTTCAAATCAGGGTTTGCTAAGCTAGCTTAGAAACAAAGCATTCCATATTCACCGTTAGATGAAAATCTGATTTAAGATACAAGCTAATTTAATTTGCTTGAAACCAAAGAAATATCTCTCCACCGTTAGATGGTCTTAGCTTGTCACACACAAATGAAATATACTCTCATTTAGATATGGGTAATTGTACCTAAACGTGTATATTGAGTTTTCTCAATAATAGGTTAAACGTGTACATTCATCTAACACATTTATATCAACTATGATGATCAATCAATCATGAAAGATAATCAATGAATCTAATTGTGTTTCATAGAGTTGTTCAATTGATGATAATCAAATAGAAGTATATATGATTTAATTAAACAAAATCAGATTGATTTGTAATGTACAAAGTACAAGAATCAGTTCATGAACATTAAGCAGCGGTTCACAGAGATTGCATTCCTTATTTTCATAAATGTATTTGTTCATGAGTATGTAACTTCCCCGATGCGCCATAATGATGTTATAACTCGAGCCTTAAAACTAGGCAAATGCACGTTCATTTTCCCTTGCAAGATGATTGCGGCATATTGGCCTCTTATATCATCTAGCTCGGTATTGTGATACAAGAGATGATTGTGGTCATAGTTGATGAGGCTAGTTGCATGTCATTCATTGGATGCTCATACTGCCTATCATGCTACACGGTGTTGGCATATGCACCAATAGTGTATTGGGCATGGCCCAGAAAGTAAGCTACATCAATATGCAAGTTAGAGGAGCTTGCATAAGCCTAAGGAAAGTACGCATGAGCCTGATAGATGCACCCTTGGCACGATAAGGACAAGTTGGTGCAGATGAGCAAGCTACAGTCTATCTGGCGCCTAAAAACCCGAGTGTCGTAATTTAGCTCAAGACGGGTCTAAATTGATTGGAAACAGACCAATGATCAAGTCGTGATCTACGTATCATGATCTTGGAATTTTAGCCAAATTCCATTGTTTAGGGACTCAAAAGATCGTTTTTGATGTTTCAGGAAAGTTTTTGTTTTCTTAATAAACCATTCGCGGAACAAGGGTGAGTTGGAATCGTATGGAAGCTAAAACTTGCTGCATCATGCTTCAGGAGCATGCTTGCAAGGACAAATGAACGTGCATTTTCCTAGTCTTAAGGCCCGGGTTGTAGCATCATTATGGCGCATCGGGGAAGTAATGGCATGCGCGCCCAGGCGTGGCTGGCGTAATTTTCCGGTCCGTCACATTGAACCACTTAAGTTTGCAAACGGGTATGTGTACTTAAGCTCCGCACATTGTTCTTGACCAATAGTTTGCAAACAGGTACGAAAACTGTTGTTCCAGACATAACTCAGGTGAAACCGTTCGCAAACGGGTATGCGAACTTAGTTCCCGGACTTCCACAGTTAAATCAATTCGCATATTAGTATGCAAACTTATTTTCTGTACCTGAATCTTACCTGCACAGTTCGCATACTCGTATGCATACTGTGATGTTTTCCAGACATGGGTTTTAGTTCAGAACTCCCATTCAATCATTGAAACATTCTTAGAAGACGACAATGACTGTCTCACACAAACCATTTGCTAATAAGCAATTTTCAAGTGATCGAATGATCAATACGAAACTTTCCAAGTCGACATCAAATGACTGTCTCACACAAATCACATAAGATGTTTCAAGGCAATTTTCACATGATCATCTTTTGACTTATTATTTAGTTTTCAAAAAATAAATTGTTTCCAACTAAACTCGTCAAGAATAATGATGAATGTAGCTAAATCAAATATCTACCAACACATATTTTGAGAAATAGATGAGCGATTTATACTCCGCTCGAAATAAAAAATGTGTATGATATGAAAGTCTATACATAAATACGACTTTTGTCTCAATTAGGAGATCGAGAAGAATAAAATAGACATCTGAGTAAATAAATAAGTTTTAGTCTCCATATACCTTTTGTTGATGAAGTTCCTCCGAGTTCTTCAGTAGATCTTCTTCTTCGGTTGTAAGCGCCTTGAAGTCTCAACTACACAATCTATCCTAGTCTGAAACTCCTATAAGTAGAGTAGAAATCAAGATTATAGTTTTGATCAACTAAACTTGACAAACAAGCTTAAGATAACAACGCTTGCGAGTTCGACCGATCAATGCTCTAACATGTACCATTCCTAATCCGTATTCAAATAAATGTCCTTTACTTTTTAAATAAATAAATAAATAAGATTTATTTTACTTTTTTGGTGGGAAATAAGTTATTATCATTACGATGATTTTATCGTCAATTTTTCTTCTTTTTCGCTGGAACTAAGGGTGCACACGGTACGGTTCGGCTCGGTTCTTGCCGAGGCCGAGTACCTGTACCCCCCAGAGGTCGGTACTGAACTTTTGGACCGGTACCTTTTCAGCGAAAAACTGACTGCCTTTTCTTTTACCTGTTTTTTCTATATAACAAATTCTCATTCAAAGCAGCAACTAATAAGTAGCAATATTACTAACAAACCAAACAAACAATGTCTTGAAAATATGGAAAAAAAGTAGCAGTAGCCACAGACACACACACAAAGTCTTGAAAATGAGAAAATCTGAAAAAAGAACAACTAGCAGTGCAGCTAGTGCTGCAGTAGTCTTGAATATTGATCTTCTAATCCATGTCAGCAGCACTTGTGGTGTCATCAGTGTTGATAGGACCAAGTAACGCTGCAAAAACAAATAATAAAAGTTAGTAACTATTAGACTATATCTATTACTGCCAAACACAAGTAATAATGTAATATGTTACCTTCTTCAACTTCAACATCATCATCTGGTATGTAATCAGATAGAAGATCAAGTTGTATTGGCTTCCTTAGCCATCTTTGTGTGCAAAGCAATGCCTCAACTGTCCTTGTAGATAAAGAGCTTCTACAAGGACTTAAGACTCTCTTTCCTGTGCTAAAAGCAGACTCAGAGGCAACAAAAGACACATGAATGGCTAATATGTCATTAGCCATATGTCCAAGTATCTTATACTTTGTACTGTTGGTCTTCCACCAACCCAATAAGTCAAACTCCTCATCATCATCTTCTCCTACACCTTCTTCATACTCGTCAATGAAATATTTATCCAACTCTGTTTTTCCCTCATCATCATTTGGGCTTTTCTTGAACCTCTTACTCCTTGACATCAACTCTTTCATACGACTTGGCCCTGCCACTGGTTTACTTACCACTGCTTTGGCTTGTCCCTGGATAGAACTGCTTGACTCCTCCTCATGAACTGAATAGGCATCCTTATATTCTTCAAATAGAATCTTAAAATCCAACTTAACAAGCTTCATAACAGATTCAACCTTATTAGAATTCTTCCCATACAAGAGCTCAAGAGCAAATTGTAGTCCTTTTTCTTTCTCTCTAGGATCCAACAACATGGCAAAAAAGGTTGTAGGGTTCATCTTTGCATAATCACCCCAATATTTGTTATACTTCTTAAACATTTTTCCAGCTATAGTAGCAATAAAAGGATCTTCATCTACATTATCTCTAAACTCAACTAGTTGCTCATATATGATAACTAATTGCCATAAGAAAGTGTTTGTTGTTATCTTAGTTGAGGCTGAAAATGCAACAGTGGCATCAAAGAATACTTTCAAACATTTGACAAGGCCTCTGGCAAAGATCCAGTCCTCTTCACATGGAGCAGGTTTCCTCACTACTACCTTCTTCTTCTTCTTCTTTTGTGCCTTATTCTTCTTCCCTGTCACCTCAACTTCTTCTTGTTCTTCTTCACTAAATTCTTCTTCTTCTTCACCAACATTAACATCAATATCAAAATCATTAGCATCAAGTAGATCTTTCTCACTCTGTTTAGGGTAATAAAACAACTGCCGATATTCCTTGTCATACCTTTCTAACCTAATAAATGCTTTTTCTAACACATCTGCAGCCTGTAGCATCAAGAATGTGTTGTTCCACCTAGTCTTAACATCTAATATCAATGTTACCTTAGACTCTATTCCAACTAATTATACACAACGCTTAAGCTTAGCCAACCTAGATGGAGAACCCTTTATATACTTGACAACTGACCTGATTCTTGCAATTGATTTGTTGTAGACCCTCACAACATCTTTTACCACAAGTGCAAGTACATGAGCTGCACACCGTACCTGAAAAGGTGAATTCAAACAAGTATTAGATATTTTAACAAAACTAATAAACATAATCCTAAGTTAGAAAGTAAAAAAAATAATAAGTCATATTCATATACATATACTTACATGCAAGTACTTAGCTCTCTCTTCTGCCCTTGTCTTTGAAACAATACTAGTCTTCAAATAATCCATTGCTACCTTGTTGGCACTCACATTATCCAAAGTGACAGTAAACACATCTTTAAGCTCCCAATCTGACAAACACTTCTCTAACATCTCACCAATGTCAATTCCTTTGTGACCACTAACCTCACAAAACATAATAATTCTCTTTTGATACTTCCACTGCTGATCAATAAAGTGAACTGTTACACAGATGTAGTTGAAATTGTTTGGTGAAGTCCATGTGTCTATTGTCAAACTAACCCTCTGCTTGGTTGACTTGAAGTAATTTTTCAACTTTTCTTTCTCTAATACATACATGTCTAATAAACATCTATAAATAGTCATTCTACTTGGCACAACAAATTTAGGCTCTAAGACATGCATCATTCTCCTAAAACCTTCACCCTCAACTGCTCTAAATGACATCTCATCAATTATAATAAATTCAACAACTGCAGCTTTTACATTTCTCTTGACTGAAAATAGTAGAGACTAACTGACCTTCATCCTCACCCAGTTGTGCAGGATTTAATGTCAGAGTTTGTTGTCCTTTTGGATTTGGCTTGTTAGGATTCTGCTTGCATCTGTTGAAGTGCTCCCACATTCCAATTGTACCATTCTTTCCAGTATGAGCCTTTATCACCTTCTTGCAGTAATTGCATCCATCATCTTGAACATTCAACCTCTTGAAATGATTCCAAATGTCAGAAGTTATCTTACCACCCATAAATGTAGAAGTAGCTTCTACATCTACTGTTGCTGTCTCTGGCTGTGCTGCTTCATTTGTTGGTTGGATTGAGGATCCAACAATTGCATCTGTGGCAGTGGTAGGTGTAGCAGTTGTAGGTGTAGGGGTATCTGTTCCATGAGCTTGACTTGATTCATCCATGCCAGCTTATCACTGAGAAAACAAATTTAAGTGCTGAAAAATTAAATAAGAACTGAAATGAAACTGAAATGAAATAAGAAATGAACTGAAAAATTAAATAAGAAACTTGATCCATTTCATACTTATAAAATGAAGAAGAAATAAGAACTTCATAACTGGACATTGTTCAAGGAGCATTGAGCTCTGTTATATAAAATAAGAACTGTACATTATTCTAAGCATAACTGCATAAGTTCTAAGCATAATTTCATTAAGCATAACTGCATAAGTTACAAATTCTAAGCATTATTTATGTGAGCTCTGTTATAATTAGGATTGATGGGGCATCTTTTAAAGTGCTTCCACAAGGCAGAAGTTCTATTTCTGAACATGCTAGCCCTATAAGTCCTTCCACAATAATTGCAAGTGGCTTCTTCAACATTTCTCCGAGTGAAATGACGCCATATTTCCATCACTGACAAGAGAAAAGACTTTTAATGATAACAATATAATGGGGTTTTAAAGTATAGCCAAGGCAGGAGATTATAATAGTGAAATTTAAGCTTATGTTGGAGGTAGATAATCTCAAGAAGACTCTGATTTTTTTGAGAAAAGCATGACTCAGATTTCATGGAAGGCAAATATTTATCACAAGCCAAATTATAAGTATGACTTAATGGAGTAAATGAAACACAAGTTACAACCATATTCACAATTCTCCTGAACTTTTCAAACAAAGATTTAGGTATAGAATTAACCAGTGGGGCATCATAAAACTTTAGAAAAATCTCTATTTTGCACTCCCATTATTGATTATTATTATTATTCAGTTGATACCCAATTTGTTTTTGGTTTCAAAACTAATTTCACCCACAAATTACACCAAATGTTGGAATACATGTACAACAACATATACATACGAGACGCTGAGGTGAACATCCACCCACTTAAAACTAGAAAACATTCAACTAGCTCTAGAGAGATTGTCTAATCTGATGAGATAGTCTAATCAGGGAGGGGATGAATGGGATGTTCTGTTCAAGCATACAAAAATAGAGATTTGTGTTTAAACCCAAGTTAAGATTACCAACTAAAAATGGAAAATATTGAGCTGTATATTATGATGATGATCTGAAGATGCAAGAACTTGAAAAGAAAACTACGACAAAATATATGAGATTTAACAAATAAATTCATTAGAGAACAATTAGATGCAAATAAATACAAAGTACCTTAATGGGTTTCCTTCAGCTTCTTCCTTGAATCCTTTCCCTTCGTCTTCTTCCTGACGTGATTGATAATTTACCCTGTGAAACTGAAACCCTAAATTAAATTAATCAAAAGTCCTAGGATCATCCAGAACTCGACTTCATATAGAAATCCATAGTCCTAGGATTAAAATTGGAGAAGAAAAAAAGAAAAAAAAGTAAAAAACTTACACAAATCAAATCATTGAAATCACTGACTTTTTCTCCTTCTTCTTCTGGATCGAGAAGTGTTGTTCGGTGTTCCGTGTTCACTGATTAATGGAGTTCACTTTCAGACTTCAGAGAATCAGAGACACAAGAACTCAGTTCTCTCTCTATATCAGTCTCTCAGAGGGAAGAGTCGAAGACGAAGATGGAAAAGAAAAACGAATATGAGAAACCCTATCGTTAAGGTACTATATATACCCCCCCTAATCTAACGGCTATATTTGTTCAGTACCCCTAAATCTAATGGCTACGAATGGTCGGTTCTTTCGGTCCGGACGGTACGGGACTTATACAGGACCGTGTACCTGTACCTCATCAGCCTCGATTCCTATTTTATGGACCGGTACTTGTACCCCGTTCCTCGGTTCGGGACAAATATCGGCTCGATTCCGCCGATTTCGGGACGGTTCCTCGGTCCAGGTCGGTTCCTGTGCACCCTAGCTGGTACCGCAAATAAAGAAGTCGATAAACTCAATAACCCATGTTTACTATCCAAAACTGGGTAATGTAGTAGTGTAATTTTAATTATGATTACATGAGTTTCATTTTAAGTAGTCGCTGAAATTACCATTTTCAACTGTTAAATCATTGTAATATGCATGGGAAGTGTCAAGACAGTATATAACATACATGAAAAGGAATGTATGTATTTATTTATTAAAATGGTAATACAAAATGTATGCTTCAATTACAGAAAAAGGACACATCTAATTTATTGCCGATAGTTGATGACCTTACGCAAGTAGGAGAGCCAGATGGGGTAGGTTACCTTCTTTCCCAGGTACCCCACAGGAGAAAGTCTACCATGTACCCACATATTTAGCAGGTCATATTTCTGCACCTTCGTATCATTTGCTTCTCCTTCTTCTCGCTAGCCTCTTCATGAGATGCCAGTAGTTATACACTTGAGTTGAACTTGTGATACTATTGGCCGAACATTGATAAAGTTAGGACTTGCGTAACTACCAAAAGCCCCCGAAATGAAGTCTTATCCCAAATACTAATAAAGAGGTGCGAACATCTAGAAAGCACTACATTTTTCCCATTTTCCTGCAGGTGTAGATGGAATCAAACTAAGGACTGCAAATACATATTTACATCTATAAACATGCATATGGCTCATGCTATCAACCGAAAATTCGTAGGTGTAGGACTTGTAAAACTACGTCCGACCTGCATCCTACTTCTGATGTACCATGCCGCAAAAACATTTGTACTTCTAGAGAAACGAATACAGCGGAACCGATTGGCTTCCACTGGTATGATTGATAGACGCATTTATGTGTCTAATTTGTCCTCAATATTTCTTATTGTTAGTACTCGATTTCGTACTTATTATGGTGTTTTGTGTGTTTGTAAGCATGTTTGGGAAATAAACATTTTTGGAAAATTCGGCTCGAAAAGTTGCCCGGGGAACCTTTGGAGGACACGTGTTATTCGGACTCTCACCGTTGGTTAAGGGGCACCCAATTACTAAGGGGAACACTAGCTGCTATTTACACCCCACTGGTGGGCAGCTGCTAAAGGGACACTGTATCCAGATAGGGGGACTCCCCTTTCTTCTTCGTTTGAGTCTAAAAATTGGCGGGAATATTTGAGCTTCACGGACCAGAATTAGGGATTGTAAATTGGAGATGTTAGAAGGAGACTAAAGCGCTGAAACTCTTGGTAACGACTTGTTTTGATCTAACAGAGATGGTGTGGGCTTTAGAATCGCTGAAATTTGGCTGGATATTGTTTCCCAACAAAACAGGAAAGGCTAGTTTTCTCGGGTTTTCTGGGAAAGTTTGGGCAGAGATTTACTTGGAGATTTTAATGGGAAAGGCTTTGTTTGGGCCTGTGATGATGAAACAGGTCTGGTAAATCCTTTGGTTTCGAGAAAATAGCAAAGTTTACGTGGATTTAACAAAACAGAGAGGAATATTCTCCCGTGAGATATTCTCGAGATTATTGCTATTCTTGGTTGATTTGGACGTGGCTGAGTGTGTTTGACAACATCAGCGATGAGTAAGAAGCATGCTGGGAGTGTTCTGGCAGAAAACCAACGCGTGAAAAGGAGAGAAAGGAAAGATATTATTGCCGAGATTAATTTTCTTTAGTGTCAAGTTATGGGAAATCTTTTGGAGTTATGAGGAGTAATCCTTGGTCCTGACGAGTATATATAGCGTACTGGTGGAGCAGAAAAGAGGGATGGAGAGTTAGGGGTGAGAATACAGTAGAGAATCGGGAGTTGCAGAGATTGTCTCTGCTGCTGCCTTTGAAGAACATACAAAGAACATAAGACTACATGAAGCAGTCGTTTATGCTACAGTGTATACGACAGTCGCAGGACAGTCTTATATGCTACAACGATACGACCCACAACCGAGGGTCGTAGTTCTCTAATTTGTAACAAATATAATTGTTATAAATCCGATTTTGAATTATTTCTACATTTTCTCCTTGTAAACACCTTTTTGAGCAATGAAAAATTCCTCTGAGTGTGTTTTCACCATGAGAAGCTAAACCCCACCACCGGGACAACGGAGGAAGCAACTTTTCATGATTGTGGTAAATGAATTAATTCTTTTATTGAATTTTTGCATAGATTTAATTGCTTTATGATTTTTATTAATTACTTGTTATTTTGTTAGATGTCGCATGCTTAGTTTTAATTACTTCAGATGCCTCATGCTTTTAACTTACAAATAATATTTTACGAAATCTATTTTTGGCAAAGAACTAGAGTCACAACTTCTTTTGTTTGAGCTTTATTGTCTAGAAGTAATGACTGAACCACAACAATATGAAAAGTAGTGAAATCCCGAGTCCCGGTCTCTCTTCATCCTGTGACAAATTTTGTATATATATTTTTCCTTATTTTCTTTATTAAGTCTTAAAACAAATTCTCAACAAATCTAAGTGAACGAATCATCTTACTATAACATCAATTTTTGGCGCCGCCGACGCGGATTTGTTTATAGTTTTTTTTATTTTTTCCTTTTTACGCCTTTTGATATTTCTTGTTTGCTTTCAGATTTGGAACTGAGCTAAAGAAAAGGGGAGAAAGTGCTGAAAACAAAAGCGAAGCCAAAGAAAAAAAAGAAGGAGGAATCCAAAAGGAGTGAAGAAGAAATTTTTTGTATATAGATATTCTATTTTATTTTTTTAGAAACTGTAATTAATTTTTTTTTATTTTTGTACAGTTTTATTTTTGGACATTTTTATTTTTGGACATTGGACATTTTATTTTTTATTATTTTTTAAAACCCTACCGAATGGTACTTTTAAATAAACTGTTTGCAGAGAAGGATGGCGATTACGATATCGCCTCGGCCCCTCGGGTTCGTACATGACATAGGAGTCGTGGCCCGAGTCGACTTCAACGGTTCATCTTCCGTCTGGAACGGGAGGTAAAAATTCTAAACACCCGTGAATCCCCTGTCAGCGGGTTTACTAGATGATTTTGTATGCTTATATGTTGAGGACCTGAAATCGGATTTAATTTTCTAGTAAAGAGCAAGGCCTAGCCAAATCAAGATAAGGACTCGGATTGCATCAACGATTCCTTCTTGCCCGCCTTAGGAACACGTAACCTACGCGAACCTAAGCCTTAAAATTTGGACTAGAACGAGATTGATAGGGTAACGAGCTTAATAGGAAAGTCATTCGAAAAATATTGGTTACTCTTTTAAGCATACTTCAAAGTTCATGATGGTTTCTGTGAGTTGAATGCGTGACTGCGCCGCCTTGTAATGCGGTGAGGCCTTGGGTATCAAAGCTCTACGCAGCTTCCCTCGCCTCTATTCAACTTACTTTGACTCGGATTGATTTCAGAGGGGTTTGCTCAAATTGTAACGAATTCCCTTTCGAAGGATTAGAAGTTGGTCTAGAAACAATCTAAGTGGAGCCATCATGCTTTTTGTTTGCTAGATAAAATAGGCTTGTTGTGGTCAAGTCAGCCTTCTTTGTGTTTGTTTAGAATTCCCTTGCAGTTAGGATGTCGAACTGGTATTATAATAGCCAATACAATGAGTATCCGACTGAGCAGCTTGGACATTATCCTTTTTATGACCATAGTGTGAATAGTGATTGGGAACGCGAAACGTTTGAAGGTTATGGTCCATACCATTGTGAGCCCAATTACTATCCACATACCTACAGGTCATACGAGCAAAAAAATCCTTCTATTTCTCTAGAAGAGTCTCTCAAGAGTTTCAATGAGTCAGCACGAAAGTTATTTATGAAAGATACTTATAATATTCTTCTCCCAGAAGAGTCTGTAGAGCGGTCAACTAAGTTATCTCTAGAAGAGACCCTCAAGTAATTTACTGAGAATACAAATAGGATTGTGGAAAAACTTGCTCAGGATAGTCTTAATTTCCAGTGTAGTTTTCCCAATACCACCCTCGAAAATAAGGATAATTTTTATTCACATAATCAAGATGACGAGGTTAGAATTGGTAACACTACTTGTTTTGATAAGGTTCGATCATTTTCATGTTATTATAGTGATGATTATGATGAGGATAGTATTGATGAAGAACATGAAATATGTATGCATATTGATCAGGAATTTGTTACTCCGATTGAGCTTTATAATGATAGTGTTGTTTCTAGTACAAATCCAAATAATTTTAATAATTATTCACCTATTCAAAAGGATGAGGATTTGACTAGAGATACCACCATTTTAGATGATGTAGTTCATGATCCTTTAGCCTGCAGTATGTTGGATAATCTATTATTTGATGTGCCTATCAGTGAATCGGAGGAGGTAACTATGATTAAATCCTTAGTTTATGAGCCTTTATATGAAACTTTTTCTGATAATCCTTTATATGATTGTGATGATGGTTTAGAGGAAAGAGTTTACCCTGAGAATACTGTTTTAGAATCTAGCGATTTAGAAACACTAGTCTTAGAAGATGATAAACTCGTAGAAATGAGTGAGGATGAACCCAACTTAGAAGAATCTATTGACCATTTCCAGGAATCTGATGACCTAGAAATTAGGGAAGTTGTGACTAGTCTTTATAGAGATACAGAAAACTCTAAGTTTGGGGGTGAATATCATTCTCTGTGTGCTTTAACTCTTAGAAAGTACCCTCCTGTAGGAATTGACATTTGTGCCTCAACCATCTTACAAGATTATCTTCATACACGTTTTCCCGAACCTAATGATGTCCAGAAAGAAGCTCAGTTGTTAGAAACCCATCCTCTGGTTGATGTGGTTAACCCAGGTTATGATACCAAGATTGACTTTGTTTTCCCACCAAAAACTTTTCTTCCAATTGTGGGAACTTTTGATTTTAAGATGTGTCGATTATTAAGTTTTGAGACTAAACCTAATCACTTTAGGACATTAGGGTCGACATATTTTCTTAAGGAAGACAACCTCTTTCATTGTGGTCAGCTGTGTGAGTCAAATCTAATTGACTTAGAGGATCCCCAATTATTCAGGTTGTTGTTATGTGCTTCTAAGTTCTTGGTTGAGTTTTTCCAGACTCTAATACCTGAACCGGATCTTAGCTTTGAGGAAATCCAACCGATGAAAACCTGTTATCTAGACCCAGTTATAGAACCTGAACCTGAGCCACAACTAGATGTAGTTGTCTTAAACAAGGGTATGTTCGGTATCTTTTTAGTATGTTGCAATTTCCTCTTCTTGTGGGTAATACTTTTTGATCCAGATGACCCACAGTTATTCCGGCTACTTCTATATGATTCTATGAAGTGGCTAATTCTTCCAATGTCTGGATGAAGACTTTAAACTTAGCACTTCTTGGGAGGTAACCCAATATTCTTGCGACACGGTAATATGTTTCCTTATCTCTTTTGCTTCAAGTGGTAACAGTTTCTCCTTGTTCATGCTTTTAATTATATCTTTAGAACATTGAGGACAATGTTAGATTTAAGTTTGGGGGCATTTTAGTCGCATTTTTGAAACTTCTAGTGTCACATGGTATCCGGTTAGCTAAGTTTACATACTGTTTCTCACCGAAAAGATAGAAATTGGAATGCTAGAGATAACAATCTATTGAGACATTAGAGAAAAAGACATTGAGATCCTTGAAATTCAGGAGAGAATTTGTTCCTTTTAGAGGGTAACCGTGATGGACCTAACCATCCATGATGGAAAGGCAAGTAGGTCAGGAAATGCCAGAAAGACAAAGCAACCTCACAATGTAGTCTTAGTTACTGGATTACAACTCTCTCTCAGTAGAAACTTATCATCAACAACAAGCAGAGTGACATCAAAATTTATGAAGAAAGTTGAAGACGTTTAAGGTTTAGAAGCAACAATAGAAAAGAATAATTCAAACAAAAAAAAATCAAAGTTGAAGACTTAGTTACAAAAAGTTATAAGAGAAAATGATATAAGTTGTTGAAGGTCATGATACCAAGACATCACAAGTTGCGAAGATCCAAGTTCTAAAGTCCTTCTATCATGGCCATTTAAATTTCTGTCTTGTTATTTTTGTGTTGAAAAAACAAAATCATCGTTACGTTTTGTTCAATAAGGCCAAAGGGAAGTAGAAATTTATAAGTCAAGCAAGAAATAGAAGAAAAGAGTTAATTGTCAAGGTTCTATGAGGTTCGATAGTTTATCATCAACAGTTGAAGACCGAAGAAGACGTTGTTTCTACTGAGCACTATGAGAGAGTCGAAGAAACATACATTTGGTTGTTTTGTTAGTCCGCTTTCAATCTGGCACAAGATCTTTCTAGCACTGGTTTAACTCATCACACGTAATTAGTCCAGTTGTGTAGCAGATGTCCCTCTCATCTTTATCTCTCTCCTAATCTTATCCAGCTGTAAATCCGCGGACGCATCTTACAATGTTTATCTAGCTGTGTAGCGGATATCTCTTTATCTAGCAGTGTTGCGGATGTGTCTCCCCTTTTCTTTAGTCAGCTTTAGAGCTGGCACCTTTAATTTCTCTAGCATTCTAGTTACTTGGAGATAGGTTGAGAATATGTATGTCCTCATAGCTCTTTAGATACTTGTGACCAAGTAGAAGTCATGGTTTTGTGGGTATACCTCTGGTAAACCCTCCCGAGATTAACTCGGTTTTATTTTTTATTCACTTTTGCTCGAGGACTAGCAAATAATAAGTTTGGGGGTATTTGATAGACGCATTTATGTGTCTAATTTGTCCTCAATGTTTCGTATTGTTAGTACTCGATTTCGTACTTATTATGGTGTTTTGTGTGTTTGTAGGCATGTTTGGGAAATAAACATTTTTGGAAAATTCGGCTCGAAAAGTTGCCCGGGGCACCCTTAGAGGACACGTGTTATTCGGACTCTCACCGTTGGTTAAGGGGCATCCCAATTACTAAGGGGCACACTGGCTGCTATTTACACCCCACTGGTGGGCAGCTGCTAAAGGGACACCGTATCCTGATAGGGGGACTCCCCTTTCTTCTTCGTTTGAATCTAAAAATTGGCGGGAATATTTGAGCTTCACGGACCAGAATTAGGGATTGTAAATTGGAGATGTTAGAAGGAGACTAAAGCGCTGAAACTCTTGGGAACGACTTGTTTTGACCTAACAGAGATGGTATGGGCTTTAGAATCACTGAAATTTGGCTGGATATTGTTTCCCAACAAAACAAGAGAGGCTAGTTTTCTCGGGTTTTCTGGGAAAGTTTGGGCAGAGATTTACTTGGAGATTTTCATGGGAAAGGATTTGTTTGGGCCGTTGATGATGAAACAGGTCTGGTAAATCCTTTGGTTTCGAGAAAATAACAAAGTTGACGTGGATTTAACAAAACAGAGAGGAATATTCTCCCGTGAGATATTCTCGAGATTATTGCTATTCTTGGTTGATTTGGACGTGGCTGAGTGTGTTTGACAACACCAGCGATGAGTAAGAAGCATGTTGGGAGTGTTCTGGCAGAAAACCAACGCGTGAAAAGGAGAAAAAGGAAAGATATTATTGCCGAGATTAATTTTCTTTACTGTCAAGTTATGGGAAATATTTTGGAGTTATGAGGAGTAATCCTTGGTCCTGACGAGTATATATAGCGTACTGGTGGAGCAGAAAAGAGGGATGGAGAGTTAAGGGTGAGAATACAACAGAGAATCGGGAGTTGCAGAGATTGTCTCTGCTGCTGCCATTGAAGAACATACAATGAACATAAGACTACAAGAAGCAGTCGTTTATGCTACAGTGTATACGACAGTCGCAAGACAGTGTTATATGCTACAGCGATACGACCCACAGCCGAGGGTCGTAGTTCTCTGGTTTGTAACAAATATAATTGGTACAAATCCGATTTTGAATTATTTCTCCATTTTCTCCTTGTAAACACCTTTTTGAGCAATGAAAAATTCCTTTGAGTGTGTTTTCACCATGAGAAGCTAAACCCCACCACCGGGACAACGGAGGAAGCAACTTTTCATGATTGTGGTAAATGAATTAATTCGTTTATTGACTTTTTGCATAGATTTAATTGCTTTATGATTTCTATTAATTACTTGTTATTTTGTTAGATGCCGCATGCTTAGTTTTAATTACTTCAGATGCGTCATGCTTTTAACTTACAAATAATATTTTACGAAATCTATTTTTGGCAAAGAACTAGAGTCACAACTTCTTTTGTTTGAGCTTTATTGTCTAGAAGTAATGACTGAACTACAACAATATGAAAAGTAGTGAAATCCCGAGCCCCGGTCTCTCTTCATCCTGTGACAAATTTTGTATATATATTTTTCCTTATTTTCTTTATTAAGTCTTAAAACAAATTCTCAACAAATCTGAGTGAACGAATCATCTTACTAAAACATCATTGAAAAATAACATCAATTTTTGGCGCCGCCGACGCGGATTTGTTTATAAATTTGTTTTTAGTTTTTTTTTATTTGTTCCTTTTTACGCCTTTTGATATTTCTTGTTTGCTTTCAGATTTGGAACTGAGCTAAAGAAAAGGGGAGAAAGTGCTGAAAACAAAAGCGAAGCCAAAGAAAAAAAAGAAGGAGGAATCCAAAAGGAGTGAAGAAGAAATTTTTTGTATATAGATATTCGATTTTATTTTATTTTATTTTTTTAGAAACTGTAATTAAGTTTTTTTTTTTTTTTTGTAAAGTTTTTTTTTTGGACATTTGATATATTTATTTATTATTTTTTTTAAAACCCTACGGAAGGATACTTTTAAATAAACTGTTTGCAGAAAAGGACGGCGATTACGAAATCGCCTCGGCCCACGAGTTCGTACATGACATAGAAATCGTTCATTTAAATGCTAAAGTTATATCAAAAACATGAATATAACTTATCTTGTTCCGTCGTTTCATCAATTTAAATCTGTCTTATTCTAACTGCATGACTAAATTCCCATCAGGAGTTGAAAATTTCACATACTCCATGGGTGAACAGAATAAGTTGAATTAAATTTCAACGTTCGCATACTTGAGTCCTTCATAGGTTGAAAACATAAATTGTTGCGTGAAGGCTAAAACAATGACGGCATTTTCCAAGCTATTTTTTCTTTTAAAATACATATAGCGTGGAACCATATATCAGATGGTTATAATTTGACGAAAGTGATTAACAACTTTGTAAAACTGACATTACCTAATTTTTTCTTACTTTCTAGTAAAAAGAAAAGAAAAATGCAAAAACTCTCTCTTACAAAGTATCTCTAGAGACATTAAGTGAAAGTTTATTTGTGAATTTCAAATTTTTGAAAAGAATTTACCTTTTATCAAGTAGGTAGCTCCACATCTTGGAACCAATTACCATACGTAAAGTTCTGCAACCGACAAAACCAATGCACCAACCCAAAAAATGATCAAAAATAACGGTTACCTGTTTAAATATCCGCAAACAAAGTCTTAGAAAAACTCCAAACACTGAAATGTACAGCTGGAAAAATTAGGTCCTGCACCTGTTCTTCTACTTAGAAACTAAAACTAACCTTATTTGCTTCATCCAGGAGGAGCAAAGATATCAATGCGATCATGGAGAAAATGTAACACCCGTATTTTTAGCATGGTGCATGCTAAAAGATGCGCCATGACATGAGATGAAGCTTCATTTCAAGTTTATATCGCTTTAAGAGGAATATTGGTCTAGAACCAATGTTGCATCATCATGGTGGATTAGGCCAGTTGGGTAGGTGGTTTTGAGCGTTACAGCGCAATCCTTGCGCATTATGAGAACGATTGGCCTAGAGCCGATATTGCACAATCAATGTGCAATGTACAAGTGCGGTTGGATTAGAGAATGGTAGGCAATCATTGTGCATCAGGCCAGAGAGAGCTGACCGGAAGAATATTGCATAATCATTGTGCAATAGCAAGAACGAGTATTGCGTAATCATTACACGCAATCATTTCACGCAATCATTGTGCGAAATCATTGTACATGAATAGTGAAGCAAGCATGTCAATTTGGTCCCTAATTCTAAGTTGTAGAAATTGCAAGTTAACATATATAGGAAGGGGTACTTGGTTGAAGGTGCATATGCGGACCATGCACCAGGTAAGCTTCATAGCTTAGTCGAAAGAGTATAAATGATGTGTAAGCCTCATTTATAGCTGTGTAGCCTTGCGAAGAGGGCATTTGATGCTTTTACAGATCAAGGGTGAGTTGGAACGGTGTGGAAGCTAAGTTGGCTACATCATGCTCTACGAGCATGCTTGCAAGGGCAAATGAACGTGCATTTGCGTAACTTTAAGGTCCGAACTATAGATTCATCATGACACATCGGGGAAATTATGGCCTGCGCGCCTAGGTACGCCAGGCGTAATTTTCCGGTCCGTCACATAAAATTTCTTGAGCTACAAATCAAAAGAGTTTAACCAAAACCGACCAACGAACGACCTTAACATCAAATGTTGATGGAGTTTATGGGACACTAAGAGCTACAACCATGTTCGTTCTCGAATGGGATAAATATACCGACATAAGTGGCCATTAGTAGTGTTGCATTGAAATCTTCATCTGGAAGGGATAACTTTTCTAATGTTACTGGCATATTTTTGCTGATTCCAGGCTCGGGATTATGAAATGAAACATATCATCCGAATAGTCCCTAGTGAAAAACAACGACGAATTAAATATAGAGACGCAGTTGGTTTCCCTTTACAAAGGAGATTTAACAACTATATATACATAATTACCTACCACTACAAACCCATCTGTGTTTTTCTCTCCAAGTGATACCGTTTTCACATTTAGATACTCACATAAATTATTAAATTCATCTAGCTGGACTATATAATCAGTTTATGATAGAAATTATTAGTACAATGACTAAATGCAACCCATGCTTAAATTAAATACAGCCATACTTTAATTTATTTTTATTTTTTATAACCGAATATGACTTGGGTAATCAATAGCGACTTCTTCGTTATCAATCTATCTTCTCTGGTGATTAACGTTATTACCGTTATTATAAGAAAATTAAATTCTCCCATCAAATTAGGTTTTGGATTTAAAATTAACTTTGATTTTTGTCGTTTATATGACAATTATTATTTTTATTTTTATTGTGAGATAGAGAAACTTTTACAAATTTATTTTGGGAAAATAAAGACCAATCACCAAACCTCATGTGGTTAAATGTATATATGAAAGGGAAGATTGTTTTTAAAACATAAAGAGATGAACGGGTGCAACACCATCATTGTCATCATGAACTACATGACGATTCAAATTTCTTTGTACCTGATCTTCTGAAAACGTAATGATTTTTAGTAGATAGACTTTGAATGTTCTAGATTGATTTTTCTATTGGGAGAGTAACAATTATTAGTTGATGGTGATGATCTTTCTCACAGCGTTTTTTTCCATTGTTCCACACAATCATCACCATCAATTCATTGTCTCTCAACCAGTTTAATACCTTTCAGTTTCTTTTAATGTGAGTTTGATTACCCACGTTGAAAGTGGTTGTATTTAACTAAAGAGAATGAAGGTTCCAGAAATGAAGGTTGTATTTAACTAAAGAGAATGTTGTATTTAGCTGCCCACTCAATCTAAATTGTAACTTCTCACGGAGTAACTAAAAGTCTAAAACTAAACTAAAATGATAAGCATCCAAGCGTGATGCATACGTGTCCCTGTAGTGACAGGATGAAAAACTACGCTTTGCTGATTCCAACTAATGACAACAAATCGTGCTTTTGTTGGAAACCAAAACGCAACATCATAAAATGTAAAGAAAAAAGAAGCGATCTTTACCCCAAAAAAGAAAAGCAGCGATGCCACAGATATAACAAGCTTAGTCGGTAAGCATAATAATTCATTCTCCCTAAACTTGTACTTGTTACAAATGAAATTAATGCAAGAAGTTGGATACTCGCAATAAACATACAATCCCAGCTAAAACAATTAAAATAAATTTCGTAGATATCAAAGCTCAATTGATCAAACCAACGGAACAAGATTAAGTTGGTGTAAAATTATATAAAAATGTAAAACAGTCCAACTTATGGACGTGGTGTTTCTCCTTCTCCTTCCCCATTATTCCCCACATTTTGCAATCTATCTTTAATTTTTTTCATTCACCTCCAAAAAAATTCTCATGTTCATTTATCTACGGGGAAAAACAAAAACTTAAAAGTTACAATGCTAACAGACACTATATAGTATCAAGCTGATTACACCACCGAAGCCTGCAAGATTTACCAAAGCGACCTGGGATTCCGGCAGAAATGAGATTACAATTCCTTGCACCGAGTTTAGTGACTAGTTGTGTCAGCAACTCGTCTTCTTCTGGAGATCATGTTCCTTCAACTCTGGACTTTCCACCACAGTACTAGTACTTCTAGTTCTGATGTTTCCGTTGTTATTGTGGTTTATCTCATCTTTAACTTCTAGGGTTTCACCGCCACCAACACCACCAGTACTATCGTGACCACCAGGCACCACCGCCTCTTTGTAAGCCTACCTTCTCGTCTTCCTTCATAATAATCTATGATTTCTTCTTTGAAAAAAAAATGCAGATTGTTGCTAGTTACTAACTGTGGAAGAAGAAGATGAAGAAAGAAACTGAAATTAGGTAAAGAAGAACAACTAGTGTCGTGGTATTCTGTTTCAACTTTTCCTAAGAGAGTTAAACTAGTAAACTACTGATATACCCTTTTCATTTGATGGGCATAAAAACCCGATAAGTACCCGTAATTGTACCGAGGATGAGAGATCGGTGCCACGTCAGTAACCAGTCCAAAGTTTCCCGCCGGACAATCCAACACTCGTACTAATTAAGCACCGAGAGGATTCTCCGAGAGACCAAACTTATAAGCTGTCGGCGTCGAAGGTATGTCTTCTACAATACCGACGGACAACAATTGCAATGCCCGTAGATATAGTTTATCTGTAGGCATAATAAAAATTAAGCTAAAACCCTATACTGGCTCAACCGTCGACACTCAATTCAACCCAAACTATAACGACTTTTGAATCGGCATTGTGTTTAACCTAATTAGCCATCCCAACATCTTATTCGGTATTGGATCCATCATGCAATTGATACCGGCAGAGACGCTGTAACTAAATTTCAAAGACCAATTTTTTGGTTTATATTTTTTATTAATTGAAGATGAAATGAAAAAATTATGGAAGAAGACGATTCAGCAATTGTGAAAATGAATATGATTTTGGTTTATTAGGGTAAAAGGAGGTATCGACTTTTCATCTAAAAATAAATACCTCCTTAGCTAAAATCCAGCCCAGTGGAACCTTGAAGTCTTTCATGTGTTTGTCTGTTCTGATACCAATTGAAAAAGCGGGGGTCTAACAACCACACCCAATATTTCGTTCGGAAATCTGTATGGACTAACTCGAATATAATTCTGTGAGAATCAACTAGTTACTCGGACTCAATCAAGGAAATATATCCAAGAGCGGTATCTCAATTTCTCTATATAATCTGCAATCAAACAGATAGGAATCTGTGATCCTGATTGATATGAGAAATAACTTGAACGGTATCAAAAACCAATGTTCAAGTGTCCTCATTGCTGACAATACCATTGTTGTTTATCTTTGCCTTATATCTACAGTTTTGGGAGAATTTAATAAAGCAGTAAATGACGTATCATTTGAGAACAATTTATTATTTTATTTATTGTCAAAAATGGAAGCGTAAGTTACATAAATTCTTTGTCATTTTAAATGCTACACTTCGAAAATGATTGTCCAGTTTTGTGTAGTATCCAGTACCCCTGAGTTATTTTCAGTGTGAATGGCTCAAGCAACAATAAATCCCAAATCCCGGGTCGTTTCTAGTTTCAATTATATAAACAAATATAATGCAGAAAAGAAATAACAAAGACACCAAAAATTTTGTTAAGGTAAATGCAAAAAACTCCGGGACCTAGTCCAGATTTGAACACCACATTGTATTAAGCCGCTACAGACACTAGCCTACTACAAGTTAACTTCGGACTGGAATGTAGTTGAGCTCTAACCAGTCTCCCACTGATCAAGGTACAGTCGCGTTACTTGCGCCTCTGAATCCCATCAGGACTCTACGCACTTGATTTCCTTAGATGATCTCACCCACAACTAAGAGTTGCTACGACCCAAAGTCGATGACTTATAAACAAATTTATCTCCCACATACATATCTATTCTGATAGATAAATCTGTCTCCACATAAATACCTATGAAGTTTGTTTCGTCTTATGATAAATAAAGATGCACATGAACCAATTGATAATCTGGTCTTATATTCCCGAAGAACAGCCTAGAAATATCAATCACCTCACAATAACTTAACTATATGGTAGTAGAACAAGTTACTGTGGAATCACAAAGAATGAGACGAAGAGCTTTGTGATTACTTTTTATATCTTACCTATCAGAGATAAATCTCGAGCAAATTTTAGAGAAGATAGCCATATTTATGTGAATTAAAGATTATTTGTAGGTGTTAATTATCAGTACATGTTTTAATGAGGTTAAAACTGACATGAGCTTTCTCCATGACAAAGAAAAAAATCTTACTTGCCTAATATATTTATTCGTAGGTCCAGCTGTAGGATGGGGACTCTTCCAAATTGAAATAAAAAGTGAACAAAGCTGAGTATGAAATAGCTACGTTATAAATATACATGTGATGCATGTAAGTACCCCCAAGCTCGTCAAGGCTATTAGACCAGTCAAGAGACGACTAAGCCGCTAATGATTCGATTAATTAGAAACGAACGTTAATTATTAGAAATTAATCTAACAACGATCTAGATACGAAACTAGTATCATTGAATAGGTCTTGAAAAGTTATGCGAGATGGACTACTCGAGCGTGTCATTCGGATACCGGACGAAGAAGAGATCATCTGGATAGTTAGAAGGGTAAAATAGACTTTTTGCAGTGGACCGACCTGGCTTCCCATATCCAAGTGATGGGTGCCTTTATCAATTTTCGTTGGTCTTATATCCATATCGAGAAGATAAATTATTACTCTGAAGATTTAAGAGAGGAAATTAGAGTTATGGTTGGATGAAGAAACAAGGGTTAAGGTTTAAATTGAAGCTTGGGGTTGTTCTAATGTTTAATTGAGGATGATTCAATGAGTTAGGGTTTTTCAAGATGATCTGGAATTTCAATTAGAGATGAAAAAGAAGAATTAAGGAGTGGATTTGTCAATTGAGGAACAAGGTAAAGATATTTGGATATTGCATAACTGTTCATGAAGAAATGAAGAGTTATGGTTTCATGAGAATTGTAAGAAAGGTTAGGGAAGATGTTACTGAGAAGAAGATTAAGATTATAGTTGATAACTAGGGTTTGTCCGAGTTGCAATTCGAACAATTGGGTTTGTGTAATTGGGATTTAGAATTGGTTGATTAACGGATTTGAGTTTTATGTATTAGGATTTCTGAATTTGGGTTCTCTTTTGAAATTGTGGTTGAGCAATGGTGATATATAATTGTCATAGTTTGGGGTTGGGAGGGTTGTTGATGATTGTAGAAACAACAGATTGGGTTTTTGGTGTTGATTGAAGTTGAACTGGAATAACATGATGGATTAGTCTTAAGGTGTTGGCTAGTATTTGAGGTAATTGTTCTTCTCTGTGATGTTTGTTAAGTTATGAAGTTGTGTTGAAATCAATAGTATTATCTGTGTTTGAATCTGTATGAATTGATGAAGGTGTTGAGTTGTTGGTGGTAATGAAGGTGGTTGTAACTGAGATGTGCTGGAGTTCAGGTCTGGTGGTGTAGATGTATATGTGAATGATGGTGTTGTTAAATGCTTAGAAAACACACTTTTGGTGTTTGTCTGTGTTTTTGAATTGGGAAGATTTAGAGAAATAAGGATGTTGTTTAGTTAAGATGTGTAATCCCAGGTTGAATGGATTGGATTATGATGATGGAGAAGAAAAGGGGGTTGCACTGTTAAGTGATGATGTTGGTAACAAGGGTTGGAAGTGAGTAAAATTGAGGGAATTCTGAATTAGGAGTTTAGGCAGAACTCTAGAAATCTTGTGTAATGGTTGTGATCTGTTGGTTTCCTTGGGTTGAGTTGAACCTCTGGAGGAAAGCTTGTCAATGTTATTGCAGGTAGGTTTAAATTACTATTGTGTTGAATTGTAGAATATTGTTAGAATAAATTATTTGTGTAATGATCAAATGAATAAAATCATATCAGTTGTGTTCTTGTAGATGCAATAGAATTAGGCTGTTAGTCATCCAGTCAGATGTTTGACTAGTTTTGCTTAGGTGACTCAGTTAATCTGACTGAGTCACATGTGAGCGTGATTTACCTGAATCAGTCTTATTGACTGAGTTGACCAGACCGTTCTTGTTTAATCATTGACCGAGTTAACCGTTTGAGTTGACCATTGACTGGACTTTTGACCTTGACTATACGTTGACTGTTAGTTGACTCCTTCTGACCAGACGTTGATTGTTAGTTGGTCTTATGGACCAGGCCTTAGTTTAATGGTTTCCTTAGTGGACTTGGGCTTAGGGTTAGTTTTTTAATGAACATGTATTGGACCCTTTATGGTCCGAATTAGCCTTTGGTTTCTTATATAAAGTTGTAGATAGTCATAAGACTTAGTTAACGGACTATAGAACCAAACCAATTGAATTGATAACTCTTATATATGCTAAAGATAGAGAATAAAAGATATAGAACCATCAGTGGGCTTAGAACCGTTAGATAGTTCACTTAGATTACAACTAGAAATTGCAATAGAATGTATTGTGAGCTTTGTATGAGCCTTTTGAATAAATTCTTAGAGTGCTTGTGTGATTTCACAATTAGCCTTTATTAACAACGATCGATACAAAGGATGAACTAGTGGATTGAGGGTCTCAAGGTAGGTGAGGCTTGTCATTCAGATCAGGTGGGGACTCTTGTAACCTTCTTGTAATCATTAAGCTTTTTCTTCAACCGCGAGCATGATGTGCATTTACTTCTTGTGGGCATATTTATGTGTAATTTAATGGGTATGAGTGGTGATATGCGTTACCTAGTACCCCCGCAAGGAGTGTCTATGGTTTCCCCATGGCTCCTTGCTAAGTCTTATTCAGCACGAGAAGTGCATATAATAGCTATATAGCGCAGATGACGTAACGATATTACTTTTTATTTTATATGGTAAATTTATGTTTTATTCAGCACAGGAAGTGTAAATAGTATATACAAGGTATTTGGGGAAAAAGGTCGTTCGCATATCATACTGGTTTGATCGCAGAATATGTTTTTCCTTTCCAAATTGTTATATTTCGATGTTGTGCTCGGTGCTTGGTGTAAAAGGTGTTAATTGATTTCTTATAATGTTGTTCTTCAATTGTTTATATTTTCGTAGCATGTTAGTGATTACTCGAAAGTTATTTGTTTTCGTTGGGCACCCCTTTGAGATGATGTGATCACTTGTTCCCACTTCAGTTTCAGTTACACGAAGAAATGGCGCATGTGAAGATATCCGTTTAAGCCGTAGCTTAAAGATTTTATCGCATTTGAGATGTTGTGTATCTTTTGTATCTATATATTTTTGTTAATCTGTAAAATATCACATTATTATATTCATATCACTCGATAGATCTTCATTTATACAATATCAGAGTGTATGGGTTTGTTTTTGGGACTAGCTTATGTATTTGAGGTTCTTAAGTTCGATAATCTAGATTTGATGCTTCAATGAGGTTGTAATTCTATTATCTAAGCAGGTGATTAGGTTGGGCCGTCATAATGCAAACTTCTTAGCACAATTTTCACATATGAGGTAACTAATTTATGTTATCATATCATGTAAGCCTCATTTTATAGAACGTGAATCTTTTCAGAACACTAAATTTTACATTGTAGAGAAATAATAGCATATATAAACTTTTTCCTACAATAAAAAGAAAGCAAAATAATCATTTGGTCCTTTTTTAAGTGGTCCCAAGTTAGTTTGGTGCACCAACAAAAGGGAGTTCTATTTGGTCCTTATTTATTCAAAAATATTAAAGTATCTAAAATACCCTTTTTCTCTCACATTTTCTTTCTTCCTCACGTGATTCTCTTTTTTGGTTTTCACTCTTCCTTATTTTCTCTACTAATTCCTCTCTCTTCTTAAAAGATTAAAAATTAAACATCTTTGAAAACATAAGTCAAAATGAACAAATTTTATATATTCGGAAAGGTCTCAACGAGATCTACACAATGAATATCTCATTATAATATGTTTCAGAATTTAATTTTTTCGGTATAATAGTAGTTCATATCCGAGAATAAACACTATTTTAGAACATGGTAGTCACTACATGAAATCATGGATTTTGTAACACCCGATTTTGTAACAGATATTTTTTAAGTAACGTTGTATCAACGTTGGTAATTTTGTAACGTTGGATAATCGTTGCAATAATTGGTATATGTTACAGATTTTAGGGAGGGTTGTGGGTAATTACCTTCCTATCCTAAACTTAAAATGCCAAATTACATTGTTACCATCCATTACTACTATTAGCGCCTCTATTACTACTATCAGCTCCCAATTTCATCTCACACTCAAGGGCTACCCAGCCTCCCAACGATTCTGGCTTTTTTATCCAACACTTTTTCCCATTATAACTCTTCATTTTAATTACCGAAAATCAGAAAACAAAACTAAAATGAATGAAATTAGTTTTCTTTTTTTTTTAATTGTGCGAAAAATAAAAGAGAATAAATATGTCGAGAACAACTGAGAGCCTGAGACATTTCTCCACCCATTTCCCTCTTCCTCTCCGTCCATTTTACTCCATCGATTTGAGCTTCGAAAACATCGAGATGCGGCTGCAGAGAACTTCATTAACAACACGAATCAGTCAATTTTTCTGTGAATCATCGATGTAACCCTAAATTTAAGTTGAAACGATCTCATAGAAGTTTTGACACTGATTCACAATCTTGGAAATGCAAATTTGGGTTATCATCATCTAAGGTATTTCATTTATTGGTTTTTCTCTGAATCATTGTTTTTCAACATTTGGGGGTTTAATAATTTTACAAATTGGAGGTTAGAAACTATTGGTTTTGAATTTGAATGATGCAATTTCTGATGGTGTGTACGAACATGTATATCTTTTAGATTTATATGTGATTGTAGATTTTAGGTTTATGGTTTTTGTGTTTGTTGAGTGTGATTAAGAAGATTTGTATATGCAATCGTGGATGTTGCAGTACATTGTAGTGATCCATCCAAATTTTGAAAATAGTGTTCCATTTGTTGGAAAAGCTCGTTCGACAAGGAAAAAGTAGAATCACTTACTTCAGTATTGTTAGGCCAATTATCCTCCCTTTGAATGGGTGAATGATCATAACTACGATCAGAAATTGGGCCAAACATACTATGAGCACATTCGGTCGATGAAATTGGTTCCATGCTCGGTTTTCTACAAACTGACTCCATGTTGTCCATAAATTGTTGCATCTCATCTACCAAACTAGAAGAAATATGAATAGGAGCACAACTATTATCCCCTCCTTGTGGTAGATCACTTACATACCTACCATAAGAAGGTTGATATGTATGAGAAAAGTTTTCATGTGTTAAACCCTAAAAAACCAAAAGTAGAAGAAGAGAATAGCCCCTTTTATATACTCTCTCCAATTCCTGTGTTAGGTCACGCACAAATCATGGCAAGCTCGCCAAAGACAAAACCTGTCTAGCCCATACAATCCAAGCCCAAGTCCATCTGAGTCAGCTACTGGATCAGCTGAGTCAACTCGCCTGACTCGGTAACTGACCGAGTTCTGTCTGCACTGGCGTGTTCTCCCGGCCAAATGTCGGCCTATTCTCAAGTCCTTCACTTGCATGATACATACACAACATTCACAACATACCCATTCATTCATTTCGACAAACTCAGGCCTGCAACTCCCTCTTGAGCAGCAACAACCAGCACCATATGCATCTCAATTTCACCCTGCCAGGCCAAATCAGCTTTCATTGCACAACCACTGCATCACACCAAACCCAATCCTTAGATCTTGACATCATCAACACCACTGCTTCCTAAAACTGGTTTCTCTGCCAAAGTCCCAGCTCCATTCACCACCAATGCTTCAGCTCTATTTCATTACAACATCACCAATAGTTCAGCTTCAACTTCAACAACACAAAAACACCTGCAACTTCAATTTACAGACTGCAGCATCACTAAACCACCTGCTTCGGTTCCACAATCACCATAACCTCAAGCCCTCAAGCCAACAATTCACTTTTCTTTGTCGCTAAGACATTTCTCAGCTTATCCCATTTAACACCGCACAACAGCATCAGTTCCATTGCACACTAGTTCACAAACCCCATCATATGCGCCTCTATACCACTGTAACTTCCTTGCTCGGCTCATTAATACCAGAACCTCACTGCAATCCAGCTGCACGGGCTCATTCTGCAATTTCCATATCTCAGCAGCTTCAACTTATCCCAACTAAACACAAACCACCTTCAATTCCATTGCCACTCCCACTGCAAAACAGATATTCTTCATCTCTGCCTCAATAACATCACATAGCAAATCCCATTTGGAGCTTCACCTGTAATGAACCTGTCCTAACATACATCTAGGCATCCATCAGAACCACTGAACTCAGCCACCAGCTGCAACTTTAATGCCTTCTGCAGCCGGACATCCATCATCTTCAGTTGCAGCTGCAGAACCAATTTCAGTCCACCATAATCTGAGCTGCAACTGCAACTCACTCTTGAACTCAACCAGTGCCATCAATCATATACTTTGGCACTGCCTCCTAATTAGAATTCAATACCACCAATTGCATCTGAGCTGCGACAGCATCCTACCAACACAGCAAGACCCTGAGCTTCCCTTGTAAGTCTCAGCTCAATCATTACCCTGCAACATTCACAACCAGCTCCAAGGCTCTAACTGCATCATCTGTAGCTGCAACATCTCAACCACCACCTCCATAGAAACCCATTTCTAGACTAACACAGATTCAAGCCTTCATTGTGGTGCCATTGCATCTATCTTCTTGATCCCAATCTCACCTCACTACAACAAAACACACGTTTGGTGACAAAATTTTATGTGACCAATAAAATTTTGTCTACAAATCTAGTGTTTAGGGAGGAATATTTTTTTGGTATATATATTTTTCCTTCTGTAGTGTCTAGTGTCTACAAACTGGTTTCTCTTCATCCTGTGACAAATTTTGTATATATATTTTTCCTTATTTTCTTTATTAAGTCTTAAAACAAATTCTCAACAAATCTAAGTGAACGAATCATCTTACTATAACATCAATTTTTGGCGCCGCCGACGCGGATTTGTTTATAAATTTGTTTATAGTTTTTTTTATTTGTTCCTTTTTACGCCTTTTGATATTTCTTGTTTGCTTTCAGATTTGGAACTGAGCTAAAGAAAAGGGGAGAAAGTGCTGAAAACAAAAGCGAAGCCAAAGAAAAAAAAGAAGGAGGAATCCAAAAGGAGTGAAGAAGAAATTTTTTGTATATAGATATTTTATTTTTTTTAGAAACTGTAATTAATTTTTTTTTTTTTTTGTAAAGTTTTATTTTTGGACATTTTTATTTTTGGACATTGGACATTTTATTTTTTATTTTTTTTAAAACCCTACGGAATGGTACTTTTAAATAAACTGTTTGCAGAGAAGGACGGCGATTACGATATCGCCTCGGCCCCCTCGGGTTCGTACATGACATAGGAGTCGTGGCCCGAGTCGACTTCAACGGTTCATCTTCCGTCTTGAACGGGAGGTAAGAATTCTAAACACCCGTGAATCCCCTGTCAGCGGGTTTACTAGATGATTTTGTATGCTTATATGTTGAGGACCTGAAATCGGATTTAATTTTCTAGTAAAAGGGCAAGGCCTAGCCAAATCAAGATAAGGACTCGGATTGCATCAACGTTTCCTTCTTGCCCGCCTTAGGTACACGTAACCTACGCGAACCTAAGCCTTAAAATTTGGACTAGAACGAGAATGATAGGGTAACGAGCTTAATAGGAAAGTCATTCGAAAAATATTGGTTACTCTTTTAAGCATACTTCAAAGTTCATGATGGTTTATGTGAGTTGAATGCGTGACTGCGCCGCCTTGTAATGCGGTGAGGCCTTGGGTATCAAAGCTCTACGCAGCTTCCCTCGCCTCTATTCAACTTACTTTGACTCGGATTGATTTCAGAGGGGTTTGCTCAAATTGTAACGAATTCCCTTTCGAAGGATTAGAAATTGGTCTAGAAACAATCTAAGTGGAGCCATAATGCTTTTTGTTTGCTAGATAAAATAGGCTTGTTGTGGTCAAGTCAGCCTTCTTTGTGTTTGTTTAGAATTCCCTTGCAGTTAGGATGTCGAACTGGTATTATAATAGCCAATACAATGAGTATCCGACTGAGCAGCTTGGACATTATCCTTTTTATGACCATAGTGTGAATAGTGATTGGGAACGCGAAACGTTTGAAGGTTATGGTCCATACCATTGTGAGCCCAATTACTATCCACATACCTACAGGTCATACGAGCAAAAAAATCCTTCTATTTCTCTAGAAGAGTCTCTCAAGAGTTTCAATGAGTCAGCACGAAAGTTATTTATGAAAGATACTTATAATATTCTTCTCCCAGAAGAGTCTGTAGAGCGGTCAACTAAGTTATCTCTAGAAGAGACCCTTAAGCAATTTACTGAGAATACAAATAGGATTGTGGAAAAACTTTCTCAGGATAGTCTTAATTTCCAGTGTAGTTTTCCTAATACCACCCTCGAAAATAAGGATAATTTTTATTCACATAATCAAGATGACGAGGTTAGAATTGGTAACACTACTTGTTTTGATAAGGTTCGATCATTTTCATGTTATTATAGTGATGATTATGATGAGGATAGTATTGATGAAGAACATGAAATATGTATGCATATTGATCAGGAATTTGTTACTCCGATTGAGCTTTATAATGATAGTGTTGTTTCTAGTACAAATCCAAATAATTTTAATAATTATTCACCTATTCAAAAGGATGAGGATTTGACTAGAGATACCACCATTTTAGACGATGTAGTTCATGATCCTTTAGCCTGCAGTATGTTGGATAATCCATTATTTGATGTGCCTATCAGTGAATCGGAGGAGGTAACTATGATTAAAACCTTAGTTGATGAGCCTTTATATGAAACTTTCTCTGATAATCCTTTATATGATTGTGATGATGGTTTAGAGGAAAGAGTTTACCCTGAGAATACTGTTTTAGAATCTAGCGATTTAGAAACACTAGTCTTAGAAGATGATAAACTCGTAGAAATGAGTGAGGATGAACCCAACTTAGAAGAATCTATTGACCATTTCCAGGAATCTGATGACCTAGAAATTAGGGAAGTTGTGACTAGTCTTTCTAGAGACACAGAAAACTCTAAGTTTGGGGTGATTATCATTCTCCGTGTGCTTTAACTCTTAGAAAGTACCCTCCTGTAGGAATTGACATTTGTGCCTCAACCATCTTACAAGATTATCTTCATACACGTTTTCCCGAACCTAATGATGTCCAGAAAGAAGCTCAGTTGTTAGAAACCCATCCTCTGGTTGATGTGGTTAACCCAGGTTATGATACCAAGATTGACTTTGTTTTCCCACCAAAAACTTTTCTTCCAATTGTGGGAACTTTTGATTTTAAGATGTGTCGGTTATTAAGTTTTGAGACTAAACCTAATCACTTTAGGATATTAGGGTCGACATTTTCTTAAGGAAGACACCTCTTTCATTGTGGTCAGCTGTGTGAGTCAAATCTAATTGACTTAGAGGATCCCCAATTTTCAGGTTGTTGTTATGTGCTTCTAAGTTCTTGTTGAGTTTTTCCAGACTCTAATACCTGAACCGGATCTTAGCTTTGAGGAAATCCAACCGATGAAAACCTGTTATCTAGACCCAGTTATAGAACCTGAACCTGAGCCACAACTAGATGTAGTTGTCTTAAACAAGGGTATGTTCGGTATCTTTTTGTATGTTGCAGTTCCTCTTCTTGTGGGTAATACTTTTTGATCCAGATGACCCACAGTTATTCCGGCTACTTCTATATGATTCTATGAGTGACTAATTCTTCCAATGTCTGGATGAAGACTTTAAACTTAGCACTTCTTGGGAGGTAACCCAATATTCTTGCGACACGGTAATATGTTTCCTTATCTCTTTTGCTTCAAGTGGTAACAGTTTCTCCTTGTTCATGCTTTTAATTTTACTTTAGAACATTGAGGACAATGTTAGATTTAAGTTTGGGGGTATTTTAGTCGCATTTTTGAAACTTCTAGTGTCACATGGTATCCGGTTAGCTAAGTTTACATACTGTTTCTCACCGAAAAGATAGAAATTGGAATGCTAGAGATAACAATCTATTGAGACATTAGAGAAAAAGACATTGAGATCCTTGAAATTCAGGAGAGAACTTGTTCCTTTTAGAGGGTAACCGTGATGGACCTAACCATCCATGATGGAAAGGCAAGTAGGTCAGGAAATGCCAGAAAGACAAAGCAACCTCACAATGTAGTCTTAGTTACTGGATTACACTCTCTCTCAGTAGAAACTTATCATCATCAACAAGCAGAGACATCAAAATTTAAGAAAGTTGAAGACGTTTAAGGTTTAGAAGCAACAATAGAAAAGAATAATTCAAAAAAAAAAAATCAAAGTTGAAGACTTAGTTACAAAAAGTTATAAGAGAAAATGATATAAGTTGTTGAAGTTCATGATACCAAGACATCACAAGTTGCGAAGATCCAAGTTCTAAAGTCCTTCTATCATGGCCATTTAAATTTTGTCTTGTTATTTGTGTTGAAAAAAAAAAATCATCGTTACGTTTTGTTCAATAAGGCCAAAGGGAAGTAGAAATTTATAAGTCAAGCAAGAAATAGAAGAAAAGAGTTAATTGTCAAGGTTCTATGAGGTTCGATAGTTTATCATCAACAGTTGAAGACCGAAGAAGACGTTGTTTCTACTGAGCACTATGAGAGAGTCGAAGAAAGATACATTTGGTTGTTTTGTTAGTCCGCTTTCAATCTGGCACAAGATCTTTCTAGCACTGGTTTAACTCATCACACGTAATTAGTCCAGCTGTGTAGCAGATGTCCCTCTCATCTTTATCTCTCTCCTAATCTTATCCAGCTGTAAATCCGCGGACGCATCTTACAATGTTTATCTAGCTGTGTAGCGGATATCTCTTTATCTAGAAGTGTTGCGGATGTGTCTCCCCTTTTCTTTAGTCAGCTTTAGAGCTGGCACCTTTAATTTCTCTAGTATTCTAGTTACTTGGAGATAGGTTGAGAATATGTATGTCCTCATACCTCTTTAGATACTTGTGACCAAGTAGAAGTCATGGTTTTGTGGGTATACCTCTGGTAAACCCTCCCGAGATTAACTCGGTTTTATTTTTTATTCACTTTTGCTCGAGGACTAGAAAATAATAAGTTTGGGGGTATTTGATAGACGCATTTATGTGTCTAATTTGTCCTCAATGTTTCGTATTGTTAGTACTCGATTTCGTACTTATTATGGTGTTTTGTGTGTTTGTAGGCATGTTTGGGAAATAAACATTTTTGGAAAATTAGGCTCGAAAAGTTGCCCGGGGCACCCTTAGAGGACACGTGTTATTCGGACTCTCACCGTTGGTTAAGGGGCACCCCAATTACTAAGGGGCACACTGGCTGCTATTTACACCCCACTGGTGGGCAGCTGCTAAAGGGACACCGTATCCTGATAGGGGGACTCCCCTTTCTTCTTCGTTTGAATCAAAAAATTGGCGGGAATATTTGAGCTTCACGGACCAGAATTAGGGATTGTAAATTGGAGATGTTAGAAGGAGACTAAAGCGCTGAAACTCTTGGGAACGACTTGTTTTGACCTAACAGAGATGGTATGGGCTTTAGAATCGCTGAAATTTGGCTGGATATTGTTTCCCAACAAAACAAGAGAGGTTAGTTTTCTCGGGTTTTCTGGGAAAGTTTGGGCAGAGATTTACTTGGAGATTTTCATGGGAAAGGATTTGTTTGGGCCGTTGATGATGAAACAGGTCTGGTAAATCCTTTGGTTTCGAGAAAATAACA